>NW_005871536.1:107754-215221 GCF_000147115.1 Myotis lucifugus
CTCTGTGCATGACAGGGGGTGGCGCCACAACTTCCCTATCGACCCTGCCTTGAGTGTGACAGGGGGAGGTGCCCCAACCCCCCAATCGGCCTTACCCTGAGCGTGACTAGGGGTGGCATCGCAACCTCCCGATCTGCCCTGCTCTGTGCATGACAGGGGGCAGCGCCCCAACTCCCCAATCGGCCCTGCTCTGAGCCCGACCAGGGGCTGCACCTAGGGATTGGGCCTGCCCTCTGCCACCCAGGAGCAGGCCTAAGCCAGCAGGTCATTATCTCCTGAGGGGTCCCAGACTATGAGAGGGCACAGGATGGGCTGAGGGACTCCCTCTCCCCGCCGAGTGCACAAATTTTTGTGCACTGGGCCTCTAGTATGCAAATAATTCCTTACAAAATAAAAAAAAATACCATGTCAAAGCACATTTAAGAAACTAAAGAGACAAAGAGACTTAAATTATACTAGTAAGATGTTTTGTTAACATGGTAAATTACTAATTCAACATGATAGGATAATGTGATGTAATGGACTTTGAAAATAGAGAGATTTATGTTCAAACTCATTTCTGTACTTTCAGGTTATATGTTTTGCAACATGATATTTGGGCTCTCTGGAGCCAAGGTTACCTTAACAATGGAGGAGAAAAAGTATTCTTTACATGTTTGCTATGAGAGAAGGTATGTATTTATACATGTATGTATGTATCATCAATCTATCAATATCAATTAGCTTTGTGATTGGCACATGTTTTCAATAAATGACATTGTAAATTTGTCCATCAGTATATCTAACTATACCTATCTACTTCTATTGGTGAGTGTGTATATGTGTGTTTGTGTGTGTATGTGAACAAAGTAGGAAAATAGTTTAGACAGCATGATCTCACTATTTAAGAAAACATACTGAAACATTAGTTACCATGAATATCTGTATAATATCTGTCTTTTTCTGTGCTTTCCAGTTTTTCTCAATGAACAGTTATGTTTATAATACTTGATACTGACTTTATAAAATGTAAAAACAAGACAAAGAAGGAAGAAACAAATCAACCCAGTGTGAATTATGCAACATATAAGTTTTCACTCAGTACAAGTGGGGTTTTTGTCCAGAGAAAACTTTATTATCAGCCCTAACCTGCTTGGCTCAGTGGAGACAGTGTTGGCCTGCGGACTGAAGGGTCCCAGGTTTGATTCCCGTCAAGGGCATGTACTTTGGTTGCGGGCACATCCCCAGTAGAAGGTGTGCAGGAGGCAGCTGATCGATGTTTCTCTCTCATAGATGTTTCTAACGCTCTCTCTCCCTTCCTCTCTGTAAAAAAAACCAATAAAATATATTTAAAAAAACACTTTATTATCAATAGTGCTTCTAGAACACCATCATCCTTACCAACTACCAAATCATTATTTGCCTTTGCTAGTCTGGTCTCTGTTATAATAGCAGTTCAATTACATGACTATCACAGGGTGGGGCCTAATATGACCATTAGATTTCATCAAAACTAGTAATTCTGAGAGGTCCTCCTTTGTAAGTAAAGCTTATCTGGAAACAGATTTCACTGTTCCTGTAACTGATGCTAATCCAGTTCATGCATCTATGCTATGAGTTACAAAATGAGCACTCACTGTTAGACATATAGCAAAGAAAAGGAAGGTCTCAGATCTTTATGACCCAGCTGGGCCTGTAATAGCTGTCTCACCAGGGAAGTGTACCTACCAAAATAAGCAAAACCACTTAACTCCACCGAAAAAGCAATGTGAATATATAAAGCAGAATTCAACTTTCAAACTTAATGATTAAACTGTTGATTTTTAAACTGATTGTTAAGCTTCTGTCAGAAATTAATCATGGCGCCCTGGTTGGTGTTCTCAGTGGGTTCGAGTGTTACACCAAAAGGTGGTGGGTTCCATTCTCAAACAGGGCATATGTTCAGGTTGCCAGTTTGATCCCATCAGGCAACCAATCAATGTTTCTCTCTCACATCTAAATCAATCTGTCTCTCAATCTCTATCTCCCCTTCTCTCCTTCCCTTCCTCTGATCAATAAAAAAAAGAAATTAATTGTGGCATCTTCCCCTTTTTGCTTTATCTCTAGAACACAAGGAGCATTATAATCCCTCCTCAAATATAAAGCTAAAAACATCATACAGAAAACTTTTAAAGAGAATTTCAAATATGGCCCTCTTAATTGAAAAAATTAAGATTGATTTTTCAGATTTGGAAACAAAGTTTTCTCAGCTTTTCTTATTCATTCATACAACTGGTTTCTGAATTTCAAAGATGTTTATGAATCTCTAACGAACAGTTTTAAAACACCCAACAGAAAAAAATTGCAAGCTTCAGAAATATAGATGGTTTTAAGCATTTACAGGAAAAATTAATTCTTTATTCACTGGTACAAAACAAAACAATAATTATAATTAACAAAACTACAGTATTTTAAAACTCATTAACTGTGAACTCCAACACCAATTTCCATTCATTGTCTAATTGTCAGGGGGAAGAAAACACAAAGCAAGAGACTGGGCCCTTGCCATGAGTTTTCCCAACAGTGATGTTTTGTATCATTTCTCTTTTTTAAAATATATTTTATTGATTTTTTACAGAGAGGAAGGGAGAGGGATAGAGAGTTAGAAACATCGATGAGAGAGAAACATGGGTCCGCTGCCTCCTGCACACCCCCTACTGGGGATGTGCCCGCAACCAAGGTACATGCCCTTGACCGGAATCGAACCTGGGACCTTTCAGTCCGCAGGCTGACGCTCTATCCACTGAGCCAAACCGGTTAGGGCTGTATCATTTCTTTATGGACTTTAGGAGGAGGGCCTACCATTTTAAAGCCTCATACCTCTTTCCATGACTTTAACCAACAAATACTGTCTCTGGATATGTTCCTTTTCCAGTGGAAATGTGCTTATTTTGTAGATAGATCATGCTTGCTCAGGGCATGCTACAATTCAACTCACATCGTTAAACTGAACCAAGAAAAACACCTCCCTTTCTTCTAAACTTCTGGATTTTATCTCTCCTGCTTAATAAATATTTTTTTTGTAAAACTCACAAAACAATAACAGCTCCAGAAAAAAGATAAGCCCAAATGATTGCAGCCGACACCATTCTTCATGAGGCACATTTGCTTTCTTGTGATCATGCTGCCAATATCCTCACATCACCCCAGATTTCATTCTCGAAAATGAACCAAAATAAAATCCACTTAGGCTGTAGGAAAGGCTGAGGCTGCGAAATATTTTAAGTTTATCACCCTATCAGTTAAGCAATGTGGCTACAGGTGTTGTGACATGTGGAGTCCCTATAGTCCTATCATGTGGACACAGGATGGCAAGCTATATAAAGACAAGGACACAGGTGACTAGATGGTGCATAGGCCCCCATGAGACTGACCTGGTTGGTGGGGTTAAAATAGTGCCTGAAAGATTCTGCTGTATCCAAATTTCCCCTTAATTATCCTTCTCCTCTCCCTGCTTGGCACCTGAAAATTCTAAACTCTTTCGGATTTTCATGATTTTTCAGTCGTCCGGAGTATGTCATCAAAATGCAAATAACTCTGCAGAGGACCATCTTAATCTCTAATTAGCTGTTAGTCAAATGAATACAAAGCCTGGAGTGAATCCTAGAGAATACAAGAATGAAATTAACTGCAGGGATCAAAACACAAAGAAATGTGGTGTGTGCATGGGGCGTGTAGTGTCTACAGAGAGTACAGTGAAGAAAACAGGAGACTTGGGGGAAAGGGTGTCAGGGAGGGGAAGGCACGTAGTCACATGACACCTGGAGGACCAACACTGAGGGCACTTCAAGCAGTGTCTTCATGTATTTGCTTCATTTAAAAGACAGGCTGAGCACAGCATTAAGGAAGATCTGAACAGGACTATTGGGAGCCACACTCCAGTCTTTAACACTATTAAAAGTCAGGGGCCAGCAAACTGTGGGTCACAGACCAGATTCAGCCCATTGACCAGTAGCTAAGAATGATTTTTGTATTTTTAAATGGTGAAAAAAAATCTTAGAAGATGAATAAAACTTCTTGACACATGAAAATAATATGAAATTTAAATCTCAATGTCTATCAACAAAGCTTTATGAACGCAACCAATGTCACTTAGTTATGGAATGTCTTTGGTTGCTTTTGCTCTACAACAGCAGAGTTGAGGAGGTGCAACAAAGATCATTTCACCCACAAAGCATAAAATATTTACTATCTGACCCTTTCTAGAAAAAACATTCCCTTACCCCTGGTTTAAGTCCTGCAGCTATGGCTTCACATTTGCATACCCTCCTTGGGAAGGAAAACTGCACTAAATACAACCCACTATGTTTCATGGGCAAGTTAGTGATCATTTATCTTCCTTGACCCTGTGCCTCGATGAGCCTCACCCCACCCCTCATCAAGTTGCTTAGCAGAAACACCTATAGCACTCTCACTGAGAGAAATTGGATACATACTATTTTCTCCATGTTTCCATCTCTTCTGACATTTTGATTCCAGTTTTAATACAAGTAGCCATTTTAGAAGTTGAAGTATCTCTATAGATCAGGGAAGCCTAAGTGAGTGTGGCTCAAATTTTTAACCTCCTCGAGCTATAGTTGCCTCATGTGTAACAGTCATTTTCATGCCATAAATTTTTTAAAATAACACGATTCTAAAAATAATAGAAGTAGCAAGATTTTTGCCACTAGGCTAATGATTAGAAGGCAACTCGTATGTCTATTGCTGGTCCCAAGACCCATAAAAAATAGAGCAGCAAACAGGTTATCAAAAGTCAATGGAATTGGCTATTTGTAATGTCCTGTAATCTGACACTTGACATTCGCACCTAATCTCATCATTTTTATGCCAAGCACACTGCACTTCCTCTAGGCCAGTTCTTGGTATCAGTGTCACAACTGGCTCTAACGTGTGACTAAATATCATGTGACATCAATGAGAGGGTAAGCTATATGTGGTTTGTAAATTATCTTACCAACTCCTAGGAACCACCTGGAAGGACGTGGGGCGGGGGCGGGGGGCGGTTAGGGTTAGGAGAATAGGAAGACCCTTGGGCTCGCTAAAGAGCTTATCCCCATGGAGCCAGAGAAGTTTCTGTGTACTTTCTAATTAATTTTATGTAAACAATAGATTTGGTAAAATAAAAGTTTGAAATCAATGGTGATAAAATGTCATTGACATTACTGGGTTGATAGTCAAAATAATTAACAGCCAGTAGGGCATAGGTTCTGACCAGTAAGAATGGAAACTGGTCCTGGTATCTGTCAGATGCCACCTTTTAGTGGTTGGATCAAGGAGATCTGGGTATTCCTGGGTGTGGGAATCAGATAACCAGGGCAGCAGGTGGAAAGCACACGAATGGAGTTCAAACAACTACATATCAACCAGCATAAAAATAATTCAGTTCTCATAATCTGTGTGCCTATATCTTGAAGGTTACACAGTAAGTCTGCAACAGAGCTTCAAGTCTAACTTAGAACTTAAATTCGTAGGGAGAAATATATAACTTCTATTATTCACTAGTACTTACATTACTGTTTTTAACAATGATCTCAATGTCAAAAATAATTTATCTTACTGAACATCTAGCTAATCAACACCTTTCCATGCCAAAGAAGAAGTAAATATTCCATAACAGTATGAAACACAACAATGCCCCTTACTCTTATACTTATTTCTATTTTATTGATTTTTTACAGAGAAGAAGGGAGAGGGATAGAGAGTTAGAAACATCGATGAGAGAGATCGATAGAAATAGATTGTTCCTTTAGACTAATATTCTTGTTTTTTCACTTCAGAATGTTTTTATTTCAAGAGGTTTTCTTTTTTAAATGTATCTTTATCGTCAAAAGTATTACAGCTGTCCCTCTTTCTTTCCCTCTTATACTTATTTCTTTTCATGGATTCTGAATCAAGAGGTGCTAAAGACACCTAGTTGTTTATATATATTCAAAAACATGTATTAATAGAAATAGATTGTTCCTTTAGACTAATATTCTTGTTTTTTCACTTCAGAATGTTTTTATTTCAAGAGGTTGTCTTTTTTAAATGTATCTTTATCGTCAAAAGTATTACAGCTGTCCCTCTTTCTTTCCCCATTGATCCCCTCCACCCCAATCCTGTTCTCTCCCCAGGCCTTCTCCCCACTATTGTGTCCATGGGTTATGCATAAATGCATATAAGTCCTCCAACTACCTTTACACAGCCTCAGTTTGAATAGCTCCTAGTTCCCTTGTGAGCATTGCTTATGATGACCTTTTCTAACCCCCTCCCCCTTCCCTCTGAGAATCCTCAGTCTGTCACATGTTTCCATGTCTCTGGGTCTATTTTGTTTTGTTAGAATAATATTCCTTTTAAATATTCTTTCATGAATTTTGGAATCACTGCAGATAATTACTAAGATAATGATTAGGTTGCAAGAAACCAATTCTCAGAGAATGCTATTTGAGGAAAGCATGTATCTGTTTATCATTTTCTAGTTTGTGAGTATGGAAAACAGTTTCTGACACGCATGATTAGTTACAACTAATTAATTCTTTTACTCTCCCTCCGGAATGATAAGGCATGTGCTTATTTAACCTGGTACCCCACTTGTAAATTTGCTCTTGTTGACAGTTCTGCCATCTGTTTGCACGGGATGAAGCCCTGGTGCCCCCCTAATTGGCCATAAATTAGGTACCAGCCCCAGGCTTTTGACAGGATCCTTCAGTTACAGTTTGATTTCTTTATTAAGCTGTAAATCCAATACTTGGTGGGAAGCCCACACTCTCTCCTAAGAGTACAGAAATGCATTTCTTGAGTCCTAGACCCAAGCTGTCTTCTCTGTATTTATGTTTAAGCTAGATCTCACTCAAGGTGTCCTCTCTATATAGACCCGTAAGACAAACTTCCGCTGATTATAGAGAAAACCTTTAAATCAATACATGTCTATGCCTTTTGTAAGAAGTGGAAGTAAGCATTTTTTGAGTGCTTACTACCCATCTTGTGCTGCCTATGGAACTTTACATATGATAAATTGATCTTCAAAACAATTTTATAATTTAGGTAATATTATCTTACTTTTTCCAGATGGGAAAACTGAGACAGAGTTTAAGTAACTTGCCCCTATTGTCATAAAATGGTGCAGTCAGGATTCAAAAATTGGGCTTTATTTGCCAAAGCCTGTGTACTCTCCACTGTGCACTCTCCATATATGACTAGGTTTGAGAAAAGAGAAAATTACGATGAGGCAAAAGTATGTGTGTGATGCTACTTGGCACTCCTGCATCTCTCAGGCCCTCAGTTAATGAAAATGAAGGAGCTAGACTAGATGACCCACAAAATCACATCCAATTTGATTCCTTGTGATTAGGTTGATCTGTGATTTATCATTTACCATGAAACCTATCAAGTTATTAAACTTCTATGGCTACACTTTCCTCTTCTTCAAAATAGCTTATGATCGTCACTTGGATTGATAGACTTCTCACCAAATATTCTGCCCTTAGTCTCTCCCTCTATTTATCTTATGCAGCATTCTCAGTTTAGCCTGCCAAATAGTGTTAGAATGGCATTATTTTGCTTTAAATTGTCAGAGTTAGTCTCATCCCAATACTCAATGTTCTTGATGAACCAGCCCCAGTATGTCTATGAACTTATTTGTCACAACATCTCATCCAACTACCTTTACACAGCCTCATTCTTGATAATTTAAATAGCTCATAGTCCCCTTGTAAGCATTGCTTATGCTGCTCACTTTATTTATATCGCCACACCTATATTTCCAGATCCGCCTAATGATACCATTCTTTCCTGAAGACTTCCCTGCTTCTCCTCAGAAGTAGGATTTGTGCTGCTCCTTTGATTCCTCTCATGGTCCCTCACAATGCCTTGTGTATGGTAGATCCTCAGTAAAATGTTGGCTGAATGAAAGAATGAATGGATGGGTAATTGTTGTTTCTGGGAACTAGACAAAGCGTATCCACTTCTGAAATATTTATGGATACAACTATCATTCAGCACCTGTGCCACTGCTCTGGTTCTAGAGATCCAACTCAGAGGGGCTTCCTAATGTGAGATTTATGAATCAGGTGGGATCTCTCATTACTCAGACCCCCCCGAACTCAACCTCAACTCCAGCATTCTGAGCTGATCACAGCTGCCCCCTCACTTTCCTTTCATCCTGATGCTCACAGCCTAGTCCAGCTCCACTGAAATGGATGGTTTACAGTACTTCTCCTTGGGCCCGGCACTTGGCTTTTCTGATACACACTGCAATGAGGAAAAACTTAGTGGGCGCTCCCAGAGAGCGCACATGCATTTTAACCATGCTCTTGGAGAGTCAGCAATCTGACATCTGCAGTTTAACCAACAAAGCATTCAGGTCATGAGAACAGCAAGCCAGAATGGAGGGAAGGAACAGGGCTAGGTATCATGGAACAAACTTTTAAGGGTCCTAAATATATGCCTATGGCTAGAAGATGTTTTCTTCAAAACTGTCTTCCTAAAATGCTTCTCTTATAGGAGTCTGGAGATGGAAGAAAAGACGAGATAACTAAAATATGCTCAAGGAATAGTCCATTTCCTGATAATAATAATATAACATTTGACTATGATTAATATATTATCATTATAGTTATTATCCTTCTTCTAAAAATTTACACAAATATCAGGCATCGCTTGAGTGCCTCCTGACTAAAACACATTTGGACACATGGCTTTCCTTGCGTGTTCCCATTAATCCTCACAATATGGCTATCATGTTGCATTATCCCCAGTTTATAAATGAGCTGAGGCAAAGCTCACAGTGCTTAAGTACCTTGGTGAAGACCACAAAGCTAGAATGGCAGAGTTAGCTACTTTCAAGAATAATAGGAAATGACAATCAACTATAGAAGTCATTTTAAAATGAAAATATATGAAACAAATATTAATAGCTCCATAAAATGATGTCTAACCCCAGGAACTCATGTATGCCACTGATATGAGTGTGCAATATGCATAACAAAGAATGCACTTACTCTCTGTCGATCACAAGGCAGGTCACTGCTTCTGCAGCAATTACGTTTGCTGTTCTCACATCCTCCCTGTATAAAAAAGAGAGAGACATTGAAGTAAACTAACCTTTATTATCAAACAAAAGTGTTCCTTGTGATTCATTCAGGGAACCTAGTAAATTATGTATACTCTTATGATTGATCCACTTCCAGGTCTAAGCTTTGTTCGTCTCTCAAATTTCTTTGTTCTGAGGAACCACCTTGTTCTTGTCATGCAGCACCCACATTTTACAGTTATAATTCAGCAGTTATAATCTTCAAACGTAAAGTTTCACTCACAGAAATGCAACAGAATTTTATATTATCATTCCCTCTGCTCTCTGGGGAATTGCCAAATTAATTGGTCAATGATAGAGACAGTAATAAACATGGGCAGATGAAATTTTTAAAAGGATCTGAAGGAATATTTCTGGAGACTGAGGATCTAATTCATAGTGTGCGTGAATTTATCATTCTAACCTTGAGAACAATTGATCTGCTTCAATTATTTCCTTACTTTAGAGACCCTGCTTCTATGTGGCTCAGTTTTTGGCAACTTCTAGTACAGAGCTTATGGTTCATCAAGAGTATTTGACAAATCTTAATCACAGTGACCAAAATCTGTATATACTGTCTCTTCAGAAGCTTGTAATTTGTCACTGCAGGGATATCTGTCAACCTCTTAAACCTTTAAAAAACCTGCCCTGATATTTCTGTCTGATCCAGTGATCAAAGGTGGATTTGGTAAATTAGCATTCACGTGTCATTTAGATGCTACTGAAAATTTATTGGTACCACTGACATAAAAACGTAAGTTATACTTGAAAACTTACTCTGTTTCCTATAAAGGTAACATTTCTAAGTTAATATTATTAATGATGAATATGAGTTTGAAATACGTTACAGTGATATGTACATAGGAAATAATATAGTGTTAACACATTCCAAAAAGCATACTTAAAACATCATATGTCTCTACAGGATAGAGAAGTAAGTCTTAAAAATAAAGATATTTTCATTTTTTTAAATAAACCAAGTTCTCACATATAATTCTGAACTCTATTTTGTCCACTGATCTTTTTTCTTTCATTGTTAATACATCATGCTATTAAGATCATTGTTGCTTTACAGTAACTATTTTGTATTTAGAATTTGGTAAAGCAAGTTTCCCCTTACTGAAATTCTTTTTCAAAAATATCTTGATGATTCTTAAACATTCACATTTTATATAGACTTTAAAGTAAATTCCCTCTCCTAAAGAAACCCACTCTGGGACTCTGCTAGAGTTGTATTACATTTATACATTGATTTCAGAAAAAAATGATCATGATTCTAATAATTTCCATACAAGAACATATGGCCTGACTCTCCACTTGTGCAGATCTAGTTTTCTGTCTTTAAATAATATTTCTTTATCTTTTCCACTTGGAGCTGACATTTCAAAAACAGAATTCTTAGGTGTTTTATATCATTAGTTTCTCATGAGTGGCATCCTTTCCCATTTCTGTTTCTCACTGGTCATTACTTAGGAAACAAAAAAGGTATTGATTATTGTAATTTTTAACCCACCTACCATACTAAGTTCTCTTGTGATTCCAAAATTTTCATGATCATCTCCACAACTCCCAGCATCCTCCTCCCAGGCCTCCTTCACATTCTCCACCTTCCAGACAAACTGTCCTCCTTTCCATTCCTGAATACCTCACCTCCTTTAGCGTGCCTTCCCTAAGCCTAGGAATCTTGCCTCCAACTCCTTGGCTAGTTCACCCCTCTTATCCTTTAGATCTCAGCCTATGTGCCCCTTCCTCAGGAGAACCAAGTGAATTAATGAGACCATGTTCACTGTTTTTTCATTCTCATGGCCCTACATACCTCTTTGCCCAACCACCTATCACTGCAATTACACATTTATTGGTTTAATGACAGTATGTTCCTCCTACTAAACCACATGAGGGCAGGTTCCACGGCTAGTTTTGCTCTCCATTTTACCCAAAATGGCTGACACACAGGAGGTGCTTAGGAAGTGTGTGGTACAGGATGGCACAGGCACCACAGTCCCAGGCCCACTACAACAGGCTCTGGAATCCCACTGTAGTGGTTTTACAAGACAAGCTACAAGCTGTGTGAAAGGCTCAGCTTTCTCTTCTGTAAAAATGGGGAGAGTAAGAATGCCTACTCACTGTGTCATATTAAATGAGATGATCAAAGATTTGTTTATCACAATGCCTGGCACATAGAGAGCAATGTGCTCTGTTGTTTATTATTCTAGCTCTCGTCACCCGTGCTGTCATGTCTGTCCTTATAGGGCGATGTGTTTTATGAAACATTCCTACCCAAGAACGAGGTGTGGATTTTCTTTTTGTTCCATAGAAGTAGACAACATATTTTCAACTCCACTATCACTTTCTGAGTGGGAATTTTTGATGAAGTGGACATAAGTAGAAAATGTCAGTAATGCCCATCAGGTCTTCTATAAATTGTATGAATGGCTTATTTCTAAGGAGGTTGCTCAATAAAGTATAAATTATTACAAATTGCTTCCATTGTTAAACACACACACACACAAAACAACAACCACATCATAGCTTTATAGAGAACATCATAGCTTTATAGAGAGCATCATATTAAATCTCACTTTCCCTAAAACATACTTCTATCTTAGCAATTTTGAAATATACAAGATAATGCTTCTTTTTTATAATATTTCCTTACATATAAATTTAAAAAAATGATTTCATTACAAATTTTCAATATTTTAAAATTTCATATTATCTGGCATAAATTGGATATATTTAAAAAATGAATGTAGTTTTCTTGCAACAATAAGTACATAGATATTTTTAAGTGTAGATGGGGAAAAATCAAAGATCAGAAGAGTGACACAGTCAACAGAAATTGAAAATATTTTATTTTAAGAAAGAAAATCTGTAAGTGATAGCCTACAATCAGGTTTAGTACCTTGTAAAGTGACATATACCAAAACAGAAGAGATATATAATGTAGGAAAACAACATATTAAACAAGAGATTGTAATATTTGTTAATTAATGAGCATCTAGTATATATCAGGATCTAGATGAAATCTCACACAAACCTCATTTAATGCATCTAACAGAGGTGGATATTTTATCCAAGATTTACACAGGGGTATAAAGGTTAGGTAACACACCCAAAGTCAGACATAGCAAATGAGTTGTAGCCCTGGAATTTGAAAAAAGATCTGGCTGGCTCCAAAGTCCATGTTCTTTCCAAAACAGTCCACTGTTGATACACTGCTGTCCAATTTATTTACACAACAGTTCTGACTTAATTTTAATGCAAAATAACTTCTGAATAGTAAGTAGTCATAATGTCTCTGTCCATCATTATAAAAATATATGTAATTGTTAATAAAACAGCATTAGTATGTTTATGAGTGCCCAATTGCAAAGCTAATTCAGTAAAGCATTTTGATTCCCAAACTTTTAGAATTTCTCTCCATAGCTATGTCCTAGCCCTGTTATGTTGCTTTATAATAATGCTACATAAAAAATACAAATTATTCAAGGCCAAGTTCATTCAATGCCTAACTCATGTGGCCATTACATTGTCGTTGTCTATTAAGGTACTTAATGCCACTATGACAGTCTATGCAGTTGTCTAAAATGTCAGTCCTGAGTACTCAGAGAGCTGCTCCTGTAAAGTACCATATAATATCTTACCTAGTATTGACATAAATAAATCCCTTATTTTATGAGAGACAGTAGAAATTTATAATGAGAAAATATTACTCACAGAAGCAGACAATACTGTGACTTACTGTGTATGCTTATTTCCTTTATAGGTCAAAGGAGCATGTTAAAAGCAAATATCATTTGGATTCAGATATAAAATATTGCATACTCATATAATGCAGAGGTCTTAATAGCTCCATGTTGTTATAAAACTTATCTCTGTTCACACATAGCTGTTCTGGTTTCTCACAGAACTTCTGTGTTAACAAACCTAAGTTAGCAGGGTTTCATGTTATAAAGATTTAGACATGGGAAAAGAGGAGAAAAAGGGAGATGGTGTTATTTTTAAAAACTGAGGTTTCTTTCCATTTAAGTTTTTGGTAGATTAAGGTATTTGACAATTTCTAATAGATGAATATAATGAGCTTTTGAAGAAAAAAGAAAACATTGGCCATGAGAGAATTTTATAACTAGAGTTATATGTACAATATACTTAATTAAAAACTTTCACCATACACATATTGCCTTTGAACACTCAGCACACTTCTTTATAGCAAATAAATGTACACGCATCTATATAAGAGTCCAGGCTTAACATGTGCATCTTCTTTAAAAATAAAGTTTCATATTCATGCATTTCTGTACCAGTATTAGTTGATTTTAGCATGACAATTAATAAACATGTACTATTGCAGAAGTAGCTACTTTTTGGCAGATTAACAGATAGTTTACAAAGTTGCTATTGATTAGTGATTAATTACTGTCAAAGCTATGCAGTTTAGTACTGTTCTCTTTTTAAGCATTTTTGGAAGAGTTAGAAATTGCTTTCAATGAAATCATAGAGCATGAAAAATATCCAAAAATAATTTCAAATAACAGTTTTCTGTGCACTGACTCTGATATTCTTTGAACTTCATCACTGGAATCTTCATCATCGCTGTATCCCAAAGTGGAATCACTGTCAGTATCTGAATAATCCATAGCAAGGCGTTGGCATGGACTCTTCTTGTTCTGAAGTAATTCTCTTGTGTCTCATGGCTGGTAGAGAACCGAAGCGTTGATTTATATCTCAGGGGAACACAGAGTTCACGAGGCCAAAGTAGGATGTAGTTCAAGCAAAGGCTCGGTCTGAGTAAGAGCTCTCCCTTCTCAGCTCTAGAGCCACTGACTACCATCAACAAAGTCCAAGCATTCCCTCGGTGCCAGCCTTCTTGGAAACTGACACTCCTCCAACTGCCTATGAATTTACAGCTATCCATGAAGCACAGCCCTTCATTCTCAATCAAATGCAACAGCTAAATGTCCACAGTTAAGTCTGGATCACATAGGACAAAATAAATCCTTTTCAACTCAAAATCAAGGGCAATCTTACGACCCTAAGTAGGATATTTAAAATTAATAGGATATGACAAGTGTCAAGGGGCCACTTAAAGTGAAATTACACTTTGAATTAATTATGAACTAGAATTGTAGAGTTTATGGCAAAATTCAACTGTGCTATTTGAAATTGTATTCCCAGAGCAGGTGTTTTTGAAGAATAAGTTGTATCAGGCTATTCACTGATCTACTTTCTATTGTGTCATGAAGTTATTCCAACATGACTTACACCTCCCATATTCTAATAGAACACACATACTAAGTGCAAAATGAACTAAGACATGCAAATAAATGCATGTCTTCTAATCAAGCTTGGCACAGAGTAAGTAACCAATAAATGACAGCGTATCATCTTCATCACTGTCTTTATCATCATCATCATAATCCTTTTAGGGTCCTCTAACATCCAGGAAGCATGTTACTCTCTTGAATACTCTTTCTCTCATAAAACCTTCTTCCCTAAGTCTCTAAGATAATATCAGTCTCTCAGTTCTTTTCCAACACCACTTTCTCAATTTATTTTCTTAAGTCCTCTTCCCTAGTTCACTGAAATCTAGGTGTTTCTCCAAAAAAATTTTTCCTGCCTTCTTTTTTTATTGCTCTGATTTCTCTTATTAAGGAAATCTTAACATAATCCGATGGCATAAGCTATTAGATTGATATTAATGACTTTCAAGTCTTAGTTTCTTAACATTTACCTCTCCTACTGGACATCCCTGTCTGGAAGTTCCATTGCAACCTTTAACTCAAACCTCACTCATTTTCTCTTACCTCAAAACCACTCTTTCCCTTGGGTAACCTTATCTTGGTAAATGACATCATCATTCTTGCATTCACCTAGACTTAAAAGATTAGGTTTTTTTTTTTATTGTTCTCTTTCCATCAGTGCATGTGTTTGATCATATTGGTTCTTTGTCTTTTCTCTTATATCCATCCTTCCTTTGCATTTCCATAGCCACTGTTCTACTCTGTGCTGTCACCATCTGTATGCTACTCTGCATCTGAAATGCTACTATGGCCTGAGAGCTGACCTCACTGCCTCCACTCCCTTTTCTAATCCATATTTCACTCACACATTTTCAAATGTAAATCTAGTCATGCCAACTCTTCATGAGAGCTTTCAAAAGAAACATTCAAGAGATAAAAGTTCCTACACTTTCATTTAGAGTTTGAGGACCTCCACTATCTGGCTTATCACATTTCTAGGCTCTATGTGGACTTTTACAGATGAGTCTCTACTACACTGGTGACAAACAACTATTTCTTTAAAATATACCAGCTGTTATCTCCATGCCCGTGCACATGCAGATGGCTCTTCCAAGGACCCTATATTACAATTCAAATGTTTATATATGCAAACTTTCTATTTTTTCTAACACATCTTTCTCTTTTAATTTTCTTGTGCTTGTTCTTTTGTTTGTTTTTTTTCTGTTGTCTATCAATAGCATTTTTAAAAGAGAAAAATTCCCATTAAAAATGTCTACATATACTTACAGAAAAAATAGTTTAAAAAGATTAAGAGAAAGACAGAAATAGAAAAATACTGTAACACCAAGAGATAACTAAGGTTAATACCTTGGTGAATCTCCTTCAAACACTTTATTATTCTTAAGTAATCACATGTATTATGAATACAATAATAATAAGTCAATAATTATTTTATAACTTGTGTACTGAAGGCTATTATATTCTGAATGCCTGAATCTTGAGGTCTAGTGGAGAGAAATGTTAAATTAGTATGCAAATGTATAACTAAAAATACTGATCTAACAGCATGCAATTAGAGCTATATTAGGGAGCATTTCACTTGGTAATTCAGAGGCCAGACAATTTTTTTGAGGACATTAAAAACTAAGCCCCAAAAGATGAGTTAGTTGGGTTAGCAAGATGGGTCCCAAAATGTATTTTATAGGAAACAAGTATGGTATATGCAATTGCCCTGAGGTTGAAAATAGCTTATTGTAAAACAAAAAGGCTGGAATTCAGGGATTGAGGAAAAAAAAGGCAGGGACCAGGACACACGCCACAAAGACAGGACCACATCATTCAGTGCCTGTAGGCTATTCATACACACATACATGCACACGCACACACACACACATACACACACATTTTTAAAGATTGCCTAAGTGAGCTGTTCTTTCTTTACCGTATTAAATAAAATCTTAAAAATCAGTTGAAAAGCTTAAGCTCAATTCGGGGAAACAACTTTTATGCCATAATGAAATAAAGTATCAAGAAAACCATTTTAGATGAACAATATTAGAACACTGATGGCCTTTTCACTTATTAAAATAAATGTTACTATAAATTCATTTGGATATTAAAAACATGTATAAACAGAAAATATGATCTCTGCCCTTTAGTATCCTCTAATATAGAATATAGGAGTAATGAAAAAGCAAGTGCATAAAAATTGATGTATTATAAAAAATATTATATATCAACTCATGATTAACACAGAATTGAATTTAGTTCAGATCAACTTTTTAGAGTCCACCAATGGCAATCTCTGGTTTCTCATCAGTAATAGGGACTTGTGACATGACCTTAAGGAGAATGCTTTGAGCAGAATGGTTATGTGTCATCCATCAAGTAACTCCAAAGTTTATTCTTCTTGGTAGTATAGGTGAATATTTCCACTTACGATATCAATTCACTTCTTGAGAGAATGCAAATCTTATTGGATCTATACCCATGGAACGTCACAGTAAGTAAAAAAAGAGTAATTAATTAGGAAGAATTAAATTTTGAATCCTTTTTTTCACATACCCCTCCCTAGTGGATGGCATGATGAATTTCTTATGTGACATATAAACTTTGCATTCCATGGCATGCTTCAATGACAATAAACATAGACATTCATTAGGTTGAACCAACTAAAATGTCCTTTTTTATTTCAGGTTAAAAATGACAATTTATTGGCAATTTCCTTTGGTACAACCTAATACATGGAATTAGTAAAAGTGAAAGGGGAGAAAAAAGCATTTGCAACATGATGCATATTGCTATTCTTTTTTCTTTTTTTTTTTTTTTGGTCTGGCCACTAAGCCAATCCATTTTTTTATTGATTAAGTTATTACACATGTGTCCTTATCCCCACATTACCCCCTCATCCCCCTCACTGATGCCCTCACCCCCGTTTTCTGTGTCCATTGGTTAGGCCTATATGCTAGCATTTAAGCCCTTTGGTTGATTTCTCCCCCTTACCCCCTCCCTCCCCTACCTTCCCTCTGAGGTTTGATGGTCTGCTATTTCTTTTCTAATGTGCTCCCTTTGGGACTCGAGCTTAACAGAGATTTAAGAGTTATGCATATGGCTTCCATATTTCATATTTTAATGCATTTATTCTTCTGTTGATGTGACTGATGGATTTTGCTCATTAAAAACCATTATCTCTATATGCCATCATAAATAGGGTAAGAAATAAACACTGAAGAAAGTCTGAACCCTAGTTTTGTTTTTGTTACTAGCATACAAATGGTATTTACTCTGTGCTCTGGCTTCACATATTAAACTCTTTGCCAAAGTCTTACAAGTTTAAATAATATCTCCCCAGAGTATATTTTATGGAGAGAAGGAAGAACTTGCTTTTCCCATTTATACTGTTACTTTATTAGTTATTTGGAAATAGAGATTTAAATATTATAATGCCATTGTTTTTTTAGGCACCCTTCTAGTCTTTTTCTAAGTGATTTTGTGATATTTTAAGAGAAAAAAATTAAACAATCAAACCTGGTGTCCAACATAATACATATTCAGTTTGTATATTTAAATCAAACATTCACTTTCCTCTTAATTCTATGTTTCCCCTTCTCAGATCCATACTTCATAAAATAATCTGCATTAAGATAAATCAGGTGGTGGTCTTACTTTTCAGAGAGTCTTCATGGAATTCTGTAATGCAGTTGGCCAGAAAAGTTTGAATTTTAAGAAAAGATATTAATAGATAAATTATTTTACAGTTGTCCCATGGGTCATGAGTACTTCAAAGTATAAAATAATGCATTGATCTTTTTCTTTTTCTTTGTTTCTTCTGCTCTTCACAGAGCTAAATAGTAAGCCTTCATTTTCTCCTGCCTTTAAAGTAGAGGAAAAGAAAGCACATTGGAATGATGGCTGGTGATGTACTAGTGAATCTCAATGATGCATAATGAAATCAGTGTTAAGTTGCGTGGTCACGTATTTCAAAGGTTAACTAAAGTGCCTTCAAGCCAGGAGGGTGTTCTTTCTTGTAAAGATTTCTAGGCCACATGTCAGGAGAGTGTCTTCTATTTCTTGTTCTCCTGCCAACTTTGCATGAGATCTTGAGTAAATGTCCAGGCTCTGTTTCATTTTCACATGTGAAATGAAGATTGACATCACTACTCTATTCTCCTAATAGTTAGAATTTTACCAACATGGACACTTTTTAAAAGTTTTAATTATTAAGGCTTTCAATGCTTCTGAGACAATTTTATATTGAACCCAAGCATATTCCTTTAGATAGAAAAGGATATTATAAGCCTATCATTGTGATGAATATATAAGTGGCATATCATGGCATAGATTTTCACATCCATATTTTTATCTGTGGTCAATAAAATAAATTTTCACATGGAAATCAGACATGTTCATTTGAAATAATATATTCTTATAAGCAGAAGTCAAGAACAATGTAAAAAAGGTCTATAAAAGCATATTTTGATAATTAAAATTTAATAATAAGATTTTTAATTGGGCTTATTTAGGGAAGAGAAATATCCAGAATTTTAAATTGAGTTAAACTGTAAAAGATCTCCTATTTTTGTTACTTGCTCATCAAATATTTCCTATGTTGCATTAATTGAATAAACAAAATGTTTTGGTGATCTTAGAATTCACTTCAACGAATATGCTATAACTTCATCCAAACTGAAGATAAATTTAAATTAAAGGTAAACAGAAAAAAAATTGGTAAAGAAAGAAAGTCATGGCTATATAAGGCAAATTTGAATAAAAATTGCTACAGCCAAATCACTGCAAACAATATAAACTTTTACAGTTGATGTTAGAAAAAGCAAATGGAGTATTGTACTTAATATGTCAATCAAATTTTACCAAGAATTGTTGTGTATTAGACATGCACTAACTGCTCAACTACTGTGATTTAAATTATACATAGTATAATGGTTTTAAAATATTATACAATTTTCATGCTAAATATTTGAATGCTAATTTATTTAATATGTAAAGAGCTTCTTCAAGTCAATAAAAATAAAACACCTCACTTTAAAAATGAGCAAAGACTATAAACAGTTCATAGACAAGAAAGAAATGAAAATATGCCTCATCTTACAATGAGAGAAGTGCAAATATTACCTAGTACAACCTTTGTAGACAATTCAGCTCTGCCTAACAATTCAGCATGCTCACACTTTCTATGCACTGTTTATAGAAATTACAATCTAGCACAGTGGTTCTCAACCTTGGCTGCACACTAGAATCACCTGGGAATCTTTTTAAAGATTTCTGAGGCCCAGAAATCAGGATTTTAAAAAAAGATTCCCAGGTGATTCTAATGTAAAATAGTCTTTGCTCATTTTTTAAGTGAGGTGTTGTTTTATTTTTATTGACTTGAAGAAGCTCTTTACATATTAAATAAATTGAGCAGTTAGTGCATGTCTAATACACAACAATTCTTGGTAAAATTTGACTGACATATTAAGTACACATATATATATGTAATAAATGCGGTAATTGTTAAAATTATATTAAAATAATGAAAGAAAACCTATATCCTGTATATAATCTCCAGGATAACTTAAGTGAAAAGACCATGGTGCATAACCATGAGTGTATGCTTTCATTTATCTAAAATACAAACAAACAAATAAGCATATATCAAAATGCATGGATTACTTTGGGCTGCATTAGAAAAAGTAACTATAGTCAGGGAAGAGGATGTGTAAGTAAAAGTCAGAGGAGACTTTTGAATTTTATATCATGCATTTGAATTACCTGTTATAAAATAAATATTTTTAAAGTACATATATGAAATAATAGAAAGTGACTCTTACAAGCAATTTGTGGGTAGAGGCTGGTGAGGTCTTTAACTCTCCTAGAAGGTCTCCTCTGTGTTGACTGCACGGTTAGCCACTGTCCATGCCTGGGCCACCTGTCAACCCTCACCACAAAGCAATCCCCAGCTAGCAGGGGTAGAGCTAACTTACGTTGGCCTATTCTGACTGCCCTGAAGAGGTACCCGCGTAGCAGGTGGAACAAGTAAAAACGTTTGGCACAGTATTGGCCAGTGTCACTTACAGCCCTGACTTTTGCCCCGCTTTTGCTGCCAGCAATCATGAGAACTAGATGACAAACTAAGGAAGATATTTTTTCAGAAGGGGCATCTGCTTCTTAAGTTAACACTCTTTAGGGTGGCACTTTAGATCTATTAAGATGTTAAGCTAACAATTGCATGTGTATCTACACAAACATTTCATCTAGATATCCACGTATACCTAATAATTAATATTTTATACTTAACATTTCTTTGAAAATATATTTTAGCATTTCTGCTAGTCACTGGAAAATAAATTTTCTCTTTCAAAGTTTTCATAATTTAATCACATGAGCTACATTAACCACACATATTGTCATGGTTAACCTTTGCATTGAGAATATAGAGCATAAGAAGTAGAACAGATTTAAGAGTTATTTCATTCAGGTTCAAATACCAGATGTGACATTAATTGACTCTGTGATCTTGAGTAAGATCTTTGTCAATTTTCTTGGGGAAGAAGTTGGGAAAATAATAATATTTAATAGGAACAATTTCATAAAAATAACTAACTAAATGTATAAAAAACACCTAGATCAGTGCCTGACTACTGAAATTACTCAGCAAACATTAGAAAATAATACCATAATTTCATTATTACTATTATGCAATGTCTAATCCCAATAGATTCTATTCATTCTTATTTACCTACTGATTAGACATCATTACTTTCACGCCTCTTCTACTAATCTAGAAAGATAATCAAGGATTAATAGTCATTTCTTTATAAGAAGCTCCTTTGTTGTTAATGTAAAAACATGCTTCAAAGTGCAATAAGGAATTCAAATCACATTGACAAAATTTTCTACTGTGATTTGTTCTTTAATCTGAAACCTACAAAAATTGATTAAAATGGTTTTATGTTATAATTCAGAAAGAATGACATTCATTCATTCAGATATACAATAAAGAAGGGTTGCCGGATTTAGCAAATAAAAATACAGGGCACCTATTTTAATTTGAATTTCAGATAAACAATAAAGACTTTTTAAATGTGCCCTCATGTAATAATATACTTCTAGTAAAAAATAACTATTCATTGTTTATCTGAAATTCAAACTCAACCGATGCCTTGTATTTTATCTGGCAACCCTAAGTAAAGTTTCTGAATATAGACTCTAAGGCAGGTGATTATTGTAGGTGCTGGATATAAAAAAGGGGTAAAGGACAAAATACTTGCCCTCCAAGACATTACAATCTAGCACAGTGGTTCTCAACCGTGGCTGCACATTAGAATCACCTGGGAATCTTTTTAAAGATTTCTGAAGCCCAGAAATCAGGATTTTAAAAAAGATTCCCAGGTGATTCTAATGTGAAGCCAAGGTTGAGAACCACTGATCTAGCAGATAAGACAGATAATTGATAGTTAACCTATATCCATGGTCGGCAAACTGTGGCTCTCGAGGCACATGCAGCTCTTTGGCCCCTTGAGGGTGGCTCTTCCTAAGCCTTAGGAGTACCCTAATTAAGTTAATAACAATGTACCTACCTATATAGTTTAAATTTAAAAAATTTGGCTCTCCAAAGAAATTTCAATTGTTGCACTGTTGATATTTGGCTCTGTTGACTAATGAGTTTGCCGACCACTGACCTATATAATAAAAGCCTAATATGCAAATCGATGAATGGCTGGTCGCTATGATGTGCACTGACCACCAGGGGCAGATGCTCAATGCAGGAGCTGCCCCAGACCGCAGGACCTAGGCCAGCCAAGGCGGGTACCAGTGGGGGCCTTCTGATTGCCCTGCCGGTCACCCCAAAGATCAGCCCTGATCTCTGGACAGGCCTAGGGACCCTGTCTGTGCATGAATTTCGTGCACTGGGCCTCTAGTAATATATAATATGGTAGCATCAGAGTTTGTTGGAGGTGTGAAAAAAGTGACACATAATCACACGGAAATGCCCCAAACTTGACTGTGTGATGAGTGATGGAGGGACATGGATTGATGGTGGAGAGAATCATGAAAAGCTGTGGGAAGAAGTGATCTCAGAAGAACTAATGTGCATGTAGAGATTTATCAACAGAGAAAGTGAGGTGGTCATATCACCAGGAACAGCCTGTGAGAAAGCATAAGATAATCTGGTGCACAGGGAACAGCAGGTACTTCATATTGGCTGAAACCCTGGGAGTAAAAAGAGGAGAGAGAGATGAGGCTAGCAGGGTTAAGACTGGAGAAATTATAAATGGCTACATATACAAATAGCTTTAAAAATTCAACAGATTGTTTCACCACATCAAGCCTATATAAAAAATAGTATGAGCAGGAGGAAAGCATGTCCAATGTACTCCTAGTTGTGTAGGATTTATTATCTTGTTTTCTTTTTGGCTGTTAGAGACTAAAGTGAATTGCTAGGGGGGGAAAAACAACATTAAATCCTTCCTGGATAATTGTAAGAAGAAAAATATTTAGATAAAGTTAGTGATAACAATGGTAGTACCAAGAAGTCTTTCCTGAATCATACCAGCCAATTACTCTCATTATTCCCTCTACTCAACATACCTGTATTTCAGTGTACATGGCAGTAACTGACTGACAGATATGGGATGTTTGCCAAACTATTCTTTAGTTGTCCTTTGTATTCTGGGTCCTGCAGAACTCTGTCTTTTACCTACCACACTCCACTCCCAGCCACTTCTTTATGAATGCTGAGGTTCTGGTATTGCCCGTACTGTTAGTGAACAATCTTTAACTGAGCACCTACTACAGTAGGAACACTAGGCAGGCAGGCAGCAATAGGCCTGAATTGTTACCTTGAATTTATAGCTGAGAATCCTGAGGTTCAAATGATAACAGAATAGGGTCATATTAAAAACAGCTGTAGCTATTTTTGAAGCTACCAACATTTTAGCTGCATTGATACTTGGGAGAACCTATGATTACTGAGTACTTCTCATTGCCAGGTATTTGCTGCTTAAAAGTGAAATCTCAGAATAATATAAGGATGTGATTTCAGAAAACTATGTGCCTGGACTAGCCAGCAGCTTGTGTTGGTTCAGTCCTCAAGGTATGAATGGTTTTTACATTGTTAAAGAGTTAAAAATAAAAGAAGCAACAACAAAAAGAATATGTGACAGAGACCATATGTGATCTTCAAAGCCTAGAAGATTTATTCTCTGTCTCTTTACAGACAAAGTTTGCCTCTACCTAAACCGATAAAGGAACTGAACCTCAGAGAGATTTGAGAATCTGCCTGGGGCAATCATACCGTTAAAAAGAAACAGACCTGAACTTTAAACAGACCTGGATTTTAAGTTATTTACCTGTTCCCTATGTCCATGTACCTGCCACTCATCATGCCATCTTTCTGACCTTGAAAGTTTCGATTCTTGCCAGTTTAAAAGCTGTGATCAAGGAGTGTATTTCCACAGGCTTATTTGCCTTGACCATTCTAACAGGGTAACAAGATACAAATGAACTCACACTCACCTCACTATAAGCACACTGTTAAATAAAAAACTAGAGGCCTGATGCATGAAATTCATGTGAAAGTAGGCCTTCCTTCCCCCGGCTGCTGGCACTGGCTTCCATCTGGCACCCAGGACCCGGGCTTTCCTCTGGCCGCTGGCAGGCACCCGGGACCAGGCTTCCCTCCCAGTCCCAGCTTCATCTGGAAGGTCATCTGGAAGGACTTCGGTCTAATTAGCTTATTACACTTTTATTATTATAGATACTGCTCTGCCAGGCCCTTCCATTCTTGGGCTTTTCTGCAACTATCTCTCAAGGGCTCATCAGATACAAGTGCTTAACTGATTTTTTTCTTGGCAGTAACAGAAATGAAATCTACACTGAAGGTAATTATTCAGTGAATCAACGATAATGTTCATAGACTTTAACTACATCAAAAATAGCTCAAAAGAAAATGCTCAATAAACATAATTTGTTTAATAAAACATCATCTCATTTGATAGATTTTTAAAAATTTTTTCTTTATTAAGGTATTATAAATGTGTCCTTATCCCCCCATTGTCCCCCCTTGATAGATTTTTAAAGATCACAAAGCTAATAACCTGTTCATTAAATAATGCCTTCATGAAGCTTTTAATAATCTTAATTAATGTAGCTAGTGGTTGTAATTATGTGTGTCTACAGCACTATGCTTGCAACCACCAGTTGCTATATTCATACTTAATTGCAAAATTAAAAAATGTATGTTATCTTGCTACCATAGAGTCATAGCTGTCTAGTATTTCAATCAGTGGAGCTGATACAGTCATATCATTGCATCAGATGCATGTTGCATTATTTTTTATCTGCCCCTGATCGGGGTTGATACTCATTATGAACAAATAAGCCAAATCTTTCTTTCCTAATTTAAAATTCATTTGAATGGTTAATTTTATTCTTCCTTTTCTCCCTCCTGTCTTCTTTCTCCTTCTTTTTTCCTTCATCCCTTCTATCCATCAATTTATCCAGTTACTGTGTCTAAAATGTATAAAAAAACCATGTTACAGTGATATATAATATATAGTCCTTACTCTCAAGAAATTTATAGTTTAATAAAGTATTAGAGGTTGGACAAAAAAACACCTTTATTTCGTGCTAATGATAGATTCATGACTATGAAAATAACATTTAAAAATAAGTAATATGTGATTGTGATCACCATATCAATATGCTATAATAAGGAATTATATCTTTCACAACTCTATCTCTCTCTCTCGCACACAATTTTGTTATATAGTTTACCATTAATCTTTTTCCAGTTTGACAGATGAAGGAAACTGCGGTAAATAGAGATCAAGCAATTTTCATAATGCTTGTAAAGCTGATGAGTGGCAAAGGCAATGATTTGAATCCAGGTAGTCTGACCATAGGTTGTAC
This sequence comes from Myotis lucifugus, assembly GCF_000147115.1. Taxonomy (NCBI): domain Eukaryota; kingdom Metazoa; phylum Chordata; class Mammalia; order Chiroptera; family Vespertilionidae; genus Myotis; species Myotis lucifugus. Next base: position 132,976 of record NW_005871536.1, read on the forward strand.
ATACTATATTGTGATCACAAAATGATCATACTTGATCCTCACAACAATCCTATAATAGACACATTTTTAGAGTGTCATCTCATAGTGCCACAATCACAATTCTCCAATCATGTCCTTTACTCTAAGCCCACCCAGCTGGACCTTTAATAACCCCTTTCTTTGCCACTAGGCTCTCATGTTCATTACTGATTAGACATAGATGCTTGAAGTTAAGTAGTGATAGCTACCTGGCTCTTACCAAACTGGCCAGGTTCCGTTTAGGGAAACTGGGAATCAAGGATACTTGTACCTGAGAACATGTAAAAACTTGAGAGCCCTGGCTGAACCATTGCCACTACATAGATAGAAAGGGCAGAGAAGACAGGTCTATGGCAAGAAATGTGGAAAGATGTGCATTGAAGCACTGAGATGAGAGAGAGAATCCTACTTGTTTTGAATGGATTTCTTGGCTGTTCATTATGGTTTCTGAGAGGTCCATAAGGAACTTTAGGTCCATAAGGTAGCTCATTAGCCACCTGAGATGGTCCCTTTCTGAGTCATACTAGTGTGAGTTGAACTTTGTTACAACTAAAAGAATCATTATTACATATATGATAAGATGCTTACTTCCATCTTTCAATTGAGTGGAATTGAAGCTCCAGGAATTTATGTGAGAAACACAAAAACAATTATGATACAAAGGGAGAAAATTGTAAATCCCACAAACTAAATATATATGTATAGATCTGGAAGGAAAATAAAGAGACCTTACAAATGACTAAAAAAAAGGCGACTTTGCCATGTTTTAAAATATTTATAACATTTGTCTGGGCCTGGTGGCTCAGTTGGTTGAAGCATGGTTTCTGTACACCAAAAAGGTTGTGGGTTCTATTCCCAGTCAGAGCACATACCTAGGTTGTGGGTTCCATCCTTAGTTGGGGGTGCATATAGGAGGCAAATGATTAATATTTCTCTTTCACACCGATGTTCTCTCTCTCTCTCTCTCTCTCTCTCTCTCTCTCTCTCTCTCTCTCAAAATCAATAAAAACATATTCAGAGGTGAGGATTAAAAAATAACAATAAAAAATTACAGAATTTATTTTTGTAGTTATAGAAGTGTGTTCTAAATTGAGAACATAGCACAGATGAGGGGGTGTAATGAGAAATTCAACTCCACTGAAACCAACTTGGGTGGAGGGTCTATAGAAGTTTTAGCAAGAAAGTAGCCTGGGGCTATACTGTAGCAGGCACAGAATACTAAGTTGTGACATTTGTACATTTTAAATATTTATTGAAGGGTAAGCAGGTGACATGATCATAAGCTTTAAGAAGACCCTTCTGGCAATGTCAAGTGGTATATGAGAAGAAACAAGACATGGGAAGACAACTTATGAGTACAGTGACAAGACAAAAAGAGCCTGAAGAAGTAACTTGTCAATATTCATAATATCTTCATTAGGTATGTAAACAGTCTGCCTCAGAAGGAATCCCTATCAATACCCCTTCCTTAAAGCCAAGAAGCACCCACTTGCACACATGTGCACACGGGCACGCACACACACACACACACACACACAGCATAAAAAAAACATGGATAATCATAGAGATATTTAGACCACCAACACCAAATATGTTGAAATGACACATACTCTACAGTATCATAGATCATCAAAGACTACTTTAGGAATATATCCTAAAAAACCCCGAAACAGCTATCAGAAAGAATGTATGTACCTCTATGTTCATAGTGGTGCAATTTACAATAGCTAAAATCTGGAAACAGCCCAAGAGCCCATCAGTAGAGGAGTGGATAATAAAGCTGTGGTATATTTATACCATGGAATACTATGCAGCAGTAAAAAAAAGAAAGATCTCTTACCATTTGAGACAGCATGGAGAGACCTGGAGAGTATTATGCTAAGCAAAACAAGCCAGTCAGAGAAAGACAAGTATGATGTGATCTCACTCATATGTGGAATCTAATGAACAAAATAAACCGATGAACAAAATAGAGTTAGCCAGGCAAGGTAAGAGGTGGGATACAGTGGAGCAGGTTGGAAGTGAGCAGGCATATTAGGAGAGAAAAATACTGTGAGCAAAAGCAGACAATTGAAAAACAGTAGAGAAACTACCAATATGTCTGTGTCTTTAAAGCACTACAGTAAATGTCAGGGAGTCATGTAATTATCAGCCTGGAAAGGAGGGAAGGAGTCAGATGACAGAGGGACCTAGAGAGAGGTCCAAGCTACTTAACTGAGGATATGAACGGTGAACTCTCAAATAACACTGCACAAGTGTCTCCAGGAAACTCTTCAGCCTGGAGGCATTTCACCTTGATCCTCAAGAACAAACTATTTATATCGAGAGAAAGCCTAAAATTAGATAGGATTAAAGCATTCCCACAGACATACATGCGACCATCTATGACCATCTATCAGCAACTAACTTCCTGGGCTATATTTAAAATCTCATAGTGTCAAAGCAATAGAATGGCTAAAACACTTATAACCAGCATCTCTCCTAAGAGATTTTAATCAGAATAGGAAAAATCACAATATACACTATCTTTTTTTTTTAATCTACAAATCCTATAATCCTAGTAAGATGTCAACAAAGGCTGTCATTACACTGCCAAGGGAGAAAAATTGTTGTAACGAAGTGTTAGCATAACAGCTGATATTTTTGTACATTTACTATCGTGCTATGTGCTGTGCCATGTGTTCTAAATAAATCTCTGAAGAAGAATCTGAAATTGCTTCTCCAAAATATTTTCCCTACTGCGTTATGTCTTCCTTCCATCTGCAATTTCCTATATGATCAAAGAGTATGGGCAGTGGAGTTCAACACATTCAGTTATGGACCCTACTAGTTATACATCTTTAGACAAGTCACTTAACCTGGTTGAACCTGAGTCTGCTTATCTGTAAAAATGGCACTATATAGCCCCAGCCAGTTTGGCTCAGTGGATAGAGCATCGGCCTGGGAACTGAAAGGTCCCAGGTTCGATTCCGGTCAAGGGCACATGCCCGGGTTGTGGGCTCAATCCCCAGTGGGGGACTTGCAGGAGGCAGCCGATCCATGATTCTCTCTCATCATGGATGTTTCTGTCTCTCTCTCCCTCTTCCTTCCTCTCTGAAATCAATAAAAATATATTTTTTTAAATGGCACTATACTATCCACAGTGCATGAGATAATCTAAATGAAGACCTCTGTGGCAATTCCAGCACTGCAGGCATTAGTGAACATTTCCTGGCTGCGCTGGCTCAGATACTTTATCAGTCCAATGGAACATACCAGTATTTGAGCATCTGATGTTTTTCAGTAACTCAACTTTCACAAGAGTATGGCCATCCAGAACATGAAGCTGTACACATAATTAGTCACACAAAGAAGCAACACTACAACTGTGGTGGGCAGACTGTTTCAGGGTTGTACCAGCAATGTGGGTAAATCATGCTCTTTTGAGAAATCAGTTTATGTTTCATGAGCTCTTTGCACTTTTGCTGGAAAGCACAACTCCAAACTATGGCCCAGCTCTGAAAGGCATACTGCATCTCCCAGAACAGATGTGGTTCTGGCTTTATACCCTTTTTCCTATCTGCTCCCACCCCCACATATACCATGACTCTTTTGCTTCAGTTTCTCAATATATATTTCCCAGGGCAAGCATGTCAAACTCGCGGCCTGCGGGCCACATGTGGCCCACAACGAATATTTTTGCGGCCCAGCTAATATAACGTTTTGTAAGAAATGTTTGTAAGAAACGGTATGTAAGAAATGTTTAGATAAAAATTTCATGAGTTAATTTTTACAATATCCTGTTATATATAATTATTAATAAAGAACTACAACATTCACTAATGACTGATTGCTATAATTGTGTTGCATTCATTTCCCTTATGCGCCTTCTGCGCAGGTGCACCATTTCTCTCCACTAATACTAGCAGCGAGTAGTTTAGCAGCTGATTGCCACGTCATTAGTCTTGAACTGACTTGTTTGGTGTGCACAACAGGAAATATTTTGCTGTTGGAGAACAAGAAAAATAGGTTTATTTGCGTTACACTTATTAACTTGTGCAGTTATTCCATGTCCAGTAAGTTAATATTCAAGAATAAATAGTTTTATTAAAATGTTCTATTATTTTATGTTAATTATTACTCATTTATTTCAGTCCTTTGTATTCAGCATGTCTCTATTGAAGTAAACCTACGTTTCTATGAAAACTAAAGCGTTTGTTTTTTTGCGGCCCTCATAAACTTAAACCTTGTTTATTTGGCCCATTGAGTTTAGCCTTTGAGTTTGACATGCTTGTCCTAGGGCTGTGGTCAGCAAACTGCGGCTCGCGAGCCACATGTGGCTCTTTGACCCCTTGAGTGTGGCTCTTCCTAAGCCTTAGGAGTACCCTAATTAAGTTAATAACAATGTACCTACCTATATAGTTTAAGTTTAAAAAATTTGGCTCTCAAAAGAAATTTCAATCGTTGTACTGTTGATATTTGGCTCTGTTGACTAATGAGTTTGCTGACCACTGGCATAGGTGATTATGCCAGCTATACTCTATTTCACATGGCAAATCATAGTTTCCATCTTATATATGGTCCCCAAGCTGAGATTAAAGCAATAAGTAGCAGAATTGTTGGACTGACAAGTAATACCCAAAGGCAGCATTGGAAAGTAGCACATTGGTGATAAAAATCTATGGACCATAGACTCAGAAAACCTGAGCTTCATAATCTTAAAAAATAAAAATTTGCCAAAACTTTGTCATCTTGTTAGTTAAATAGTTGCTATTTTTAAGATCTTTTCTTATATTTTCCAGAAATTCTATCTAAGACATTGAGACATGAGATACAGCACATTTTAAAAGTTCAAGTGATGATTTACAGAGATAACTTCAAAAAAAATGTAATAATCTTGTTCGTGATACTGTAAATATTTTGAGACATTGTGGAAGCAGGAGAAAGTTTCCCAAATGATTCTCACGTCTCAGCAGGCTTTAGGTAAAAATGTCATTCCTCAGACTCTCAAACTCATTTGAGAATTTAAAATATTTAAATTAACATTTTAGATTTCATTATGTATCTTGTTTCTTAACTGTCCTTTAGTGGAATAAGCAGAGAAGACTGCAGCTGTGTCTTCCCCACAGTGTTGGTCTTTGTCTAAAATGCATGGCGTTGTCAAAAGAGCATCTTTGAGGTCATCCTCCCATGGCTTGATAGTGACTTGAGGAAGCTGAGAGGACATTTCTGCTTCTGGGTCACCTCTTGTTCTGGTCATTCTATTGCCTGGGAACTAGGTTCCCCTGTGCCTCTACTGCAAAATTTTCACACCCCACCACTTAACTGCATTCTCTCTAAGACTTTAAGACCTCATTCAAATCCAACCCTTCTAATGATATGTTCTCCACCTCCTCTGCTTTGTACTAATCCTGAGGCGATCAGGACATCCTATCACACTTAAAGAGAAAGTGAGACTTCTTATTCACCCACACACTGATGTGACAAGATTAGGTGTGCAAGTAATTTGTTGCTAATAATAGCTGAAAGGTGCTTTTAAATAATTTATTTTAAATAAATATATTTAAAATAGGTTATTATACCTATCCTAAAGGCATTCTCATTTATATGTGTCTTCACAATTTGCTTTCTTGGTTTGACAAAAATGGGAGAAGTAACTGGAATTACAATAACTCAAAATTTATGGTACAGATCTCAATGCTTCTCACGGGGCCATCATGATTTGTGCCACAAGAGGAAAACATAACAAAACTATGAAGGGCTAACCTAACTTACACAATTTAGAACTTTCTTACATGCTGTTTTATGTTGCTCCCTAAGAATTTAAGATGTGTGTGTGTGTGTGTGTGTGTGTATGTGTTCCTGTGTTCTATGTGGCAAGCCTAGTTAACAAACAAGTCATGCTGAATAGTTTTTACATTGTCAATTCACCTGGTTCAGTGCTGGCCATCTGGAGGGCATCATTAAATACTTAAGATTTGAAAAGGTTTTTCCTTGCTGTTTTATAAAAATTCTTATTGAATGTATTGGGATGACATTGGTTAATAAAATTATACAGGTTTAAAGTGCACAATTCTATGATACATCACCTGTTATTGTGGGTTCACCACCCAAAGTCAAATCTCCTTCCATCACTGTTTGTCTTCCCTCCCTGCCCTACCCCCTTTACTCAAGACTGGTTTATTTCTTTGCTATTTAAAAAAACAAGCACTGAAAAGAAACAAATAAAAGTAAACATTTACTCCCCTGGATGATTTCAGAGAGAAACTCAGAGAAAAGCCAAAGGCTGCATTCTGCCCTCTGCTGCAGTACCGCATAGTATTAGGCTCCATGCTACAGAGTCAAGGATAACTTAATGGCATGAGGCCTTAATTCCACAGGGCACTTCGGGGTTATTACCTCATCCTTAACACAGATTCGGTTTCAAAATAGGTCAAGTGTGGCCTTTCACTGACTTTTTGAAGATGTGTTCAAGAAGAACCAACTGTAAAAAGCCAGTGATCCAGCAACCTGAAAATTATAATATGAAGTATCTTCACAGACATCATAATGGCTGCTTCCTTCTGGAACTGAAGACAATTTAGACCATGATATGGGTTTCTTTCAGTTGGTAATAAAGAAAAGCTATTATCTCTTAATTTTACTAAACAATAAAGCAACCATCTACTTTGCATATAAATTTGATGAGTTTTTCCTATTAAGATTGTAAGAAGATATGAGGAAAGACTTCTTTTCACTGATTCTTAAAATAGCATCCCCATGACATTTATTTAGTTTATCTAACTGAAAAAGTACCATCCATATATATCAAATGAAGGTGAATCCAACCACTAGTCAAATAAAATTGAAAATTTATTTATATTTCCATACTCTTGCAAAATAGCAAAGAAAAATGTTTCTGGCTGAATTCTGAAAATCAAACAGTCACAAATGGATAGATTGAACAGTTAAATCCAAAAAAAGTCGATACATCTTTGTTTTATCAGGTTTGGAAACACTGACAGAGTAGTGCAAATTAAGGGAATAATGAATATGATAACCTGTCTTAGCTCACAAAGAAATCAGATGTTTTCAATTCTTGAACAATGTCTTAAAGGAAGAAAATCTTTTAGGATTTCAGAGTAGGAAAGAACACCCGGATATTATTTAGTTTACCTCTTTATATCATGTATATATTCCTTCTTTTGAAGTATTTTCCCATGTCATAATAGAAAATTATTAAGACAGTGTCACATAAACAAAGGACTCAACAGAGGTAGTCTTATTAATGACTCCCCTTTCTAGCCCTCCAGCATGATAAAAATTTTTTTTTCATAAAAAAATTGCATGAGCTCAGCACTTAACCAGGTAAAGGATTAAGTAATGTTGAAAATATTGGAAGTGTACTGGTCTGGATACCATACTTTGATTCTTATTACAGCAGTAAGATGACATCAACTTTTAAATGCCCCAACTGATTTCTTTAATAATTCACCTTATATTGTGGTCTTTAATAATTAAAATAGCATCATTAAATCATTCCTTCAGAGAAATGCAGTTTCTCTATTACTTTATCATCCATTTGGTTACTAAAATGACCTTCAGCACTAAATCAATATGCATAAAAATATATATATGTATATATTAAAATATATATTTAATATATATAGATTAAAAATAAATATTAAAAAACACAGCCATCACTTAATCATTTGTTCAGAGACGAAGAGTTAAAAAGTCTGGGTTTATGTTTAATTTTAAATTTGAGTTAGAATGTAAGTCATTTTAAGCTAAAATAATTTATAGGCTATATATATTTTTTTTAACTCATGACAGAAAATAGATCATTAGGTTACAGAATTAATGGCTGATTTTAATTATTTTCTTAGATGTGTTTTCCTGACTCTGAGAAATACCCAATAAGATATATAAATCCTAGGATTTGCATTTTATTGACTTAACTAATAACATAACTAATGATCATCCTGATGCTATTTTGTATGAAGGGAAAAAATGAGGCTTTCAAACTCATTTAATCTTCTCTAATTAATATTACCATCATTTCTCCTAAATAGCCCATATAAATATATTTGTTTATGCAAAATATAGCCAAAATTTGAGGTAAAATTCAAGGTTCAGCTGAATTAGATGCTGCTAAATTTACTGAGCAGTTTTGTTCCAAGTACCATGCCAGCATTTCTCACATGCAGTATTGAATTTAACCTTCACCAATAGTCCCTTGAGGCAGGCATTAAGATTACTCTTTTATACCTGAAGATGTTATTGAGGTTTTCCACACTGCGCTGGATGATCAGCATCTGAAAATCTAGAGGGATTGCTGATTGAATCATTTTGTGGAATACCAAATTTTCATGTCTCATATTTTTATCTGATTTTGTTTGAACAATCTGTCTTTAAATTGACATCTTGAAGGAAGGGACTGGTTATTCTCATACAACACACCTGGCCAAGAGTTACAAATATAGTAGGTATTTTCAAATGATTCCATGAATAAATAAATGAATTCCTAGTGATAGGCAACTGAGTTGGGCCATCGTTTTGTAGCCTCTTAGTTCTGTTAGCAAATAAAGGAAGTGCTATTACTTGGTACAGATGTCTTTTCATAATGTATACTATGTCCTGGGAAGGTAAGTAGATGGGCAGGAGCAATGCAACACTAGCAGACACTGTCAGTGCTCCCATTTCCACTGGGGCCCCTGTTACCACTGCAGTGCATGTGGGCTCATGATGTACTCTTGCTCCCCAAACCCAAAGCTGGGTCTCTGTAGGAAGGGATTGTCTCAGGCCACTGGAACCCAGGTTTCTATAAGTGAGCGGGAAATGCCTGGAGCTCCACTTGGAGAGGGAAGTCTTAACCAATGCAAGGGCATGAATACCCCAGTTCTCTCATCGGCAGTCAGTGCAGTGCAGCTCTGAGGTGTGGCCTGATGTTTCCAGAACTTTCCCTGCAGAACTGAGCCTCTGTTACACTCTGAGATGTTGCTTGGCTCCTTTGCCCACATGGTCCCATCTCTTAACTTCCATATCTATTCTTCCTGGCAATACTTGTTAGATAAGTCACTTTTACTGGAACTTTGGTCTCAAGTTTTGCTTCCCAACATAAAACAAATGTGTTTCATCAGGTAGCCACAACACATTTTTAGACACTGAAAATAATTGTGTGCTTTCATCATGATCCTCAATTAAAGCAATGAACCTGTTGTAGTAAATGGCCCTGGGTAGCTAATGTCCTTCCAAAAAACATGTCTACGTCCTTATCCCAGAACTTGTGAATGTTTGTTATGTGGCAAAGTGAAATCAGATAGAATTAAGGTTCTGAATCAGCTGACCTTAAAATAAAGAGATTATCCTATATTATTCAGGTGGGACCAATGTCATCACAGGGTCCTTAAAAGTGGAAGAGAAAGAAGGAAGAGAGTGTATTTGACTGTTGTGATGCAAGAGACTAGACCAGCCATTGCTGGCATTGAAGATGCAAAGGGGCCACAAGCAATGACATACTGTAAGCCTTGAGAAGCTGGAAGAAGCAAAGAAAAAAAAAAGGATTCTCCCCTAGAACCTCTAGAAGAAACTTAGCTCTGTCAAAACCTTGATTTCATCCCAGTGATACCTATTTTTTAGTTCTATCCTCCAGAAGTCTAAGATAATAAGTTTGTGTTATTTAAGTAATTAAGTTGTGAATCCCTCATTACAGCAGCAATAGGAAACTAATACAACCATTGTCAATTTAATTCTGGCTCTGGAAACTAGTAGCTAGGTGACCTTGGGCAAGATATTTTGACCTCTCTGCGCCTCACCTATCTTATTGACAAAATGACTATTTCATAGAGTTGTTCTGAAGACTAAAAGAGTCAATATGTAAATTATGTAGAGCGCTTGACCCAGTAAAAATTTATTAAATGTTAGTTACTGTTTTACTATTGCTAAGTGTGCTGTGTTGGATTCCTGGAAAACGTGAACTTTTTCTTCCCCTGTGTTTATGTAAATCTCTGGGTCTGAGTAGGATTTCAAGAAAGGCGCCATGTAATACACGTGTAAGGAATAATTCTGATGCTCTGCCTCAGTAGAGGTCCATGTGTGTTACATGAACTAAACAGGATTCATAAAATATGTAGCATAATTCCATTAAGTATGTCAAATCCATGTTCCTTAATATTTTTTGGCCAGAAAATATGTTGACAATGAAATATAAATTGGACACCTGTCTCCAAAATATAGGCAGTATTAGTGAGATATCAATAGCCTTTGAAAGTGGTGTTTCATTCTCAAATTAAGGCAGATATGCAAAAGAAGAAATAAAGTATCTTGTATATTTTTATCTTTTTTCAGAATTATTTCAGAAATGCAGAAATGTTTTTGCCTGCGGGAATGTTTCCAACTCCCTCTGTTCCATATGCTGACATGAATGCTGAATATAAAACTAAGCTAAGGAGACACATTCATCAACATGAATGGCATGTATATGAACATCCAAATCCTTTATAATTGTTTGCATATAACCATCAAATTGTTTTAGCCAAAGAAATCTTAATAGAAGTTTTTTTAGACAACCACTAATAAGTACATTCTGGGCGGTAGAGTAGAAACAGCAAAAATGAAAAAGGACTGAAAGCAGCATTAAAAATGTCATTTCCATCAAGTTATGTTTCTTTATAAAAGAAACTTAATCCTTCACTTGTTTTGGTATAATCCCAGTTAGCACTAGAGCAGCTCCAAATGAGAGGTTAGAAAAATTAAAATGAAGTAAAGGTGATCCACAGATGTTAACGCCATACACTGTTATGAAATCAACAAAGCAATTTCAACAATTCATCTTGGAAAAATGTTCTCATTTTGGCCATAATTTCACTTAAAGTAGGTAGGTTTTCTTTGGCAACAAATGCTTGTATTTTCTCTCAGAGGGATAAAGGAAGGCTTCTTGCTTTAGCTGAATTTGGATCAACAGTAAAGCTATAGTATCTTATGGGTATGATGACAAAGATCAGCTAATTTTGAAGAAAAACAAACAGAAACACAGTATCACCATATAGACCATGCATTAGATGTATTCTGACACGTGACAAATGCTCATCCTTCACCATCATTGGGCCACACGGGAACATTTCCAACTCCCTCTGTTCCATTAGTGCTACTGGAAAACTAGTCCAAACTCCACTGATTCTGGACTCATGCTAACTGTTCCCTAGAGATAGCAATAGAAGCAATAAAATCAAATCACCCACTAAAATACAACATTAGCAAGCCCCTTGGCACACGCCAAAGGGGATTTCTGCACAGCCTTTTTTACTTGGCGTTCAAGTCACTGAGAAAAGGCACAACTACCTCAGGGCAGGAAGTTCCGCCCCTCCCTAAAGTCATTAGCAGTCCATAATAGTAAGGCTGGATGTATCTGGACTCAGCACTTGCTGTTTTGGTTTTGTTTGTTTTCCTGAAGGCCCTTTTGTTCCCCTGTGAGTAGGTCTTCATCATCATCACCACCAACATCATCATTAACAATATCAATACCATCATCGCCAACAACAAGAGCACCATTACCAACAACAATATTACATTTCAGAGAAGCAGCAGCTATATGCGAGGCACTGTGTCAAATGTCTTGCAGGTATTACCCTATTTATACCATATTCTCCACCTATGAGGGAAGTGCTCATAGCTTCATTACTCCTGAGAATGAAAAGGAGATCACAGAATGAGAAACCCAGGACTGCATAACTATTGAGTAGCAATCTAAACTTCAACCCTCTTAGTATTTAAGTCATTATGAAAGATAACATCTTAAAGGTGATCCTATATCAATTTTTAATTTGATCTGGTAAAAACTAATATAGACTGAAATTATCCTTTAGACCCCGTGATTTACCTCTTCTATTTCCCTTACACATCCCCCCACTCTACTCCCCTTCTGTAGAATTACATACATTTTAAAGAAAAAAGAAAAAAGGACCTACAATAGGCCTGTATCAAAATACTGTGTAACACAGTGACATTGTAGTTAGAGAATTATGTTGGAAGCAAGTAGTCTCTCCAGGTTTCCTGAGGAGGTTGGAGAGGCTCTGCCTTCACTTGACTCTTGAAGATTAACCACCACATAGCTCTACAATAGAGTGAATCATTATCCAACCATGTCTTTCAGAGCAATTTGGAAGAGCACTGTTTTAAGGTCATCCATGTTTTCTATGAAATTATGCTATAATTTTTTAAATAGATTCTCTTTGGAAGTATTCTATACTATATATCTGTAGACTTCCACAATTATCTGTGCAGAAGGCAATTTAGAAGAGTTCACTTCTTTTACAATCTTTTTTTCTTACTTTGTTGTCATTTGCTGAAACATTTTTAAGAGGTATAATTGAGGAAGGTTAAGTTAATTGAGTGTGTGTGTGTGTGTGTTAAACTTCCCCATTGTTCCCCTGTTGGAATGAATAGTCCCCTTCATCTTGTTCTATCTTTACTTGTTTTTAATGCTAAGATCTACAAAGTTTAGAAAAAATTATTGATTTTTTTAGAGAGAGAGGAGGGGAGAGGGAGAAAGAAACATCAACATGGGAGTGAAACATTGATCAGCTGCCTCCTGTATTTCCCCTACTGGGGACTGAGCCGTCAACCTGGCTTGTGACCTGACGAGGAATTGAACCAGCAACCCTTTGGTGCATGGAGCGATGCCCAAGCAACTGAGTCTCACCAGCCAGGGCCATCTTTACATTGTGATTATTGCTTTTACCATAAAGGCAATTATCCACAGAACCAGTTCATTAGAGCCCTCATTGCTTCTCATGTACACACTTCAGTCATGTGAACACCTTTTCACCCACTCGGGATACCCACTTACTTTTTGGGTGTTGCGAGGTGAAGTACTACTCATCCTCTCTAACACGCAGTTTATGTATCATCTTTCCTTCCCAATATCTTGTTTCCTGACCCAAACTGGACTAGAAGCTCTCCTATATATTTTCATGATAGAAAACTATCAAAGCTCCTCATGGTCTATTTTACATTTATACTTTTATTTACATATTTCTCTTTCCCACTATTTTATCATATTATTTTTCTCAAAGCTTATGTAGTATCTGGATATCAAAGGTGCTTAATAAATGTTGTAAAGAAAGTTTATTCAAATTATTGTTAAAAATTAGTCATGTCTCTCTAAGAAGAGAGCTGAACAATCATTACATCCTTATATGAAACTTCCATCAATATTTCAGGACAGATTTATAGTAAGTAATGGGAATGAGTAATAGGAATGTTTACTCTGAATTTATGAAGAATTACTGTAATTGGAAGGAACTGTGGAAACTGACTTTAGAAGAAAGACATATCAAGATGTATTATTTTGTGAAATATAAATTATCACAATTAAATATTTTGAGGTGTCTTGAGGTACAAATGATTATTACCTCAGTTATTAAACATGCATTTTCAGCACACACTAAGTTAACCTACTGCAGCTTTTACTTCTTTTTAACATTGCAATTGCATACAATTTTTATGAACTTAATGTTTTTCTTACTAGACCAAAATTTATGTATTTCATTTTGATATCCTATATGATAGTTGTTATATAGCAATGACACTGATGCCTGTATAAATAAAATAAGAATATCTTACCTCTTATAGACAGCTTTTAGGTTTATAATTTCTATTTTTGTGCCCCAAGGAACCAAGAATTATGCTGGACAAGGACCTACTATCCCCAAAATTAATAGTGATGATTATAGTACCTTCAAAATACATATTTATTTTTATAAAGCCATTAATAACCTGAATTCATATACTAAACATCTGAAAATCACCACTCCATAAAATAATTAGCTTTAGGATACAATGATTCCTAATCTTGTTAAGACATCAAAGAATTGACAAGAAAACAAAACCCTCTTATTGGGGAATCAATTAGTCAGCCGAAGATGTTAATGAACTAAATTTAATCTAATTAAATGCCATGATTAAAGTGTAAGATCAAAGTAGCAAAGAAAAAAATGCCAAATTGATATCATAGCATTAGCTAGATTAAATTTGGTTGTCTTATCAAGAAAGCCTGTCATAGAGTCATTAAATCTTTAAAACAAACATATGCCAACACAGAGATTCCATTTAACAAATATTAAGTACAAAAAGAAATGCAAAAGCACCATATCTTCCACTGAATAGCACCTAATCAAATATTCAACAACGGTCCCTTAGAACTTAATAAATGGCAAATATTAAACACTGGTAAGAAATCATCGTTATGCTCGTCTCCCCAAAGCAAATATAAAGCAATGTTTACCAGTGATGTATTTAAAGCCTCAAATAGGTTATTAACTGATAGCTAAGCAGACATAAGTATTTTTAAAAACCAGATCTATTCTCTGCCTGAAGTGGAAGGGTTATATGGAACTGTATCATATATGCCAGATTCAAATTTCAATACCAGATCTTTGTAAATGTATAACTTTGGGCAATTTCATTTATTCTGTCTGATCCCAATTTCCTAATCTACAGAATGTAGACAATAAGATCTACCCCAAACTTGTGAGAATTAAATGAACTAAAGGATATTAACTCTGTTCCCAACCCAGAGTGATCATTATATAGGGTGGAGCAAAAGTAGGTTTACAGTTGTAAGTATATGATATACAGCTTATTCTTGTATTATTATTTATTATTGTATTATGTTCCAGATGAACTATAAACCTACTTTGTCCCACCCTATATATGAGTTAATAGCAATAACACTGCCACAAACTTATATACTACACTGCAGTGCTATATATAACAAATTCCAATTGCCTTCCTAGATATAAAACAGCCTAAAGGAGCGTTTTAATTTTACTATAATTCCTCTCTATTTTTAACTTAAAAACAAAATTAAGTGAATATTATATTAAATATATGTATATATTCATACACACATATGCATGCCTCATTCCCTTAGAGGCCAGAATTAAGAGAGTGTGGTCACAGGGAGTCCAGAGGTGAAACAATTAGGCTGCTTTCTACTCAAAGGAAGGGACTAGTGGTGATGCAAATATTCTACTCTTTTTGCTTTGTTATCTCAAGATAATGCCAATCTGACAAAAAAAATAGGTATATTTTGATTTATTCACATCGGGCAGCTATTGTGTTGGATGTTGTCTTTTTTTTTTTTTTTTTACAATCTAAAAGAAAAGAGGTCAGTGCCCCTGACTAAATAGACAGATATTGCATGTTTTAAAAATTCTTGTGGCACACCGGTTGAAAATCGCTGGTCTAGAATGTTCTTCCTCACCAAATCTACCTCACAGACTCCCAGCTTCCCAGGGCTACAGCTCAGGAATCTCTCCTTGACCCCTTCACCGACTCATAGCTCTGGTCCCACTACACCCACACATAGGTGCTAACATATCACTAGTCAGAACATCCTTTACATTAGCAGTAAATCTGGTCCCTAATTAAACTGCAAACTATAGGAGGGCTCAATATTACATCCCTGATGTACCATACATGACGTTCAATCAATAGATGTTTACAAGTTTTTTTAGGATGGCAAGGCTGTATATTTCATGTCTGCACCCAGCAATGGCTCAATCCTAAATATACAGTAAGTGATAATTTAATATTTTTAAAGCATGTGTATTAAGTATCTACTTGTGTGGCACTGCTATAGAAATTTAGGACCTATCAGTGAACAAAGAAAATGGAGATCCCTGCCTTCTTCCTTCACAGGGCTCACATTCTAGTTTGTAGGGTTCAGTGGTAGAACTGGGCAATGGTTAGGGGTTGAAAATAAACAAAACCATAAAATCTATCAAAAGGTGATAAGTACAAAGGAAAAATATAAAGAGCAGAATCAAAGGATTGGGATTAAGGGGGTTGGGTGTGTGGGAGCAGAGGCAGGATTAATAGGGTGTCAGTATAGATCTCAAGGGAAGGTGAGATTTCAGCAAAGATTTGAAGATGAGCAATGTAGTTATGCAGATATATAGGGGGGAAAACATTCCAGACAGAGGAAATAACTTAGAGAGAGCAAAGGCCCAAAGGCCAGGGTGCATGGTATGTTTAAGAAATGGCAAACTCCAGCATGGCTTCAAAGGGGGAGGAATAGGAGAAAAGAGGGGTGGGAGGGGCTGAGGACAATGAGTACAGATAGTGTAGGGACCAGTAGGCCACCTTCAAGGCTGGGAATGAATGAATGCTAACAGAATCAAGTGGCCAAAAGTCAACAGTCTTAGATAATAAGTATAAAATAGAACCACAGAGCACATTCCAATTCAAATGCAGTGAACATTCTAGAATTAGCTTTAGTTTTAGTGCTCAGATATCCGAGCAGTGGTAATACAAATAAAATGGAAAAATACTAGCATTATAAAAATGAGCTGTGTGTGTGTGTGTGTGTGTGTGTGTGTGTGTGTGTGTGTGTGAAGGGAGGGGGGTAGAATGTGCAAGCACCAGGGATTGTGAGTATAAATTAATGTATAGCAATTAAATTTTAAAGATACAAAATAAATTAGCACAGCATCTGATGAGGACAATAAATTAATAGTAGACAAATGTGGAAGAAAAAAGGGCATATGAACCATACTAGTAATGGTAGAAATGGGTGCATAAATTTTGTTTTTATAGAGATCTAGGTGAATTTTTAGAACTTTCCTTGTATGTAAATCAACCTTTTGTCAATCATAATCAAACTACAACAATAGTTTTAACATTTTCAAAACATTTCTTCCATTAATCATTTTTATATTAAAGATACAGACTCTGAAGGAAAGATTTCTTTCCCATTTTCTTCTCAAAATTTTCAATATGCACCACACAGCGCTTGATAAAGGAACATTGCTTCCATTTGGCTTGAAAGTCGCAGCAAGTTTATTTCTGTGACAGCAGGGGTTCTTAACCTGGTTTACTGGTAGGGTTTGGAATGTCTGTGAGCCCCTCAATTTTATGCACAATTTTCTGTATTTTGGGAATTTTCTTGGAAGAGAGTCCACAGTTTCCAGAGCTTAAAACTTTAAAAGATTAAATTCCAATGTATTAAAAAACTCTTCTCAAATGACATCTAACCGTTGGGTTTCTTAAGATGCCTTCAAAATGCCCTATTTTTGTCATGATCTAGACTAAGGCAACACCCACAGTAACAAATGGAAGTAATAAGCAGAGGTAATTATTTGCATAATTTAAAACAAAGAAAAAATTACTTGCTAAAAACTATCTGAACAAGGTAGGCATTAGTACCTTTTGCTTTGAATTAGATAATTACCATAGTCATCCATTTACAATATCTATGATTAGAACTAATTTTAAAGGGAAAATATAAATTCCTTTTCCTCCAAAGCACTCTGGGTTGCATTTTACTTTTGAGATTTGCATTCAAAGTGCTTTCTCTTTTCTTCCACGTATATGTCCTCAAAATAATGCCTTCACATAAAATATTAATGCCAGCACATCTAAGCTCCTTAAGTAGCTCATTTCACTTTTAAATTGTTTTCTTTGGCAAATGGAAAGATAAAAGCAACTGTGAAAGAATAGCAGAGTTATTCAGACCATTGCTTTTAAGGCAAATTTCAGGAACATCTTTATTTCTTTGAGGATGACTTAAAGAGTGGATGCAACTTTCACACCCCCACCACCCCCACCAAAGTCCATATTATAATAATATCTTCACTTCTTAATGAGCTAATTCAGTATTTCCCGTGTCTCTCTAGTAATAAAGATTAGTTAGATTAGTGTCAGTAGATCTCAACAGTGCTCGATAGCCATGCTCCTCTTGAACACTCACACCCATAAGGCATTACACTCGTCATCCCATTTAACAGAAAACAAGTATAGTTTATTCACACTCACATCACTGGTAACTGGGATTCAAAACCAGGTCTCCAGAGCCCACACTTCTGTGGTCCTCTATGAACTGTATTTTGTGTGTGTGTGTGATATTTTTTATTAGCTATTATTATTTATTCCTTTATTAATTAAGGAGTTATATATGTGTCCTTATCGCCCCATTGCCCCCCCCCACTCATGCCCTCACCCCCCTAGTGTCTGTGTTATGAACTGTATTTAAGGCCACTTCACTTTATAATTCACAACTAAAGAACTGTGCAGGTAATTCAAGTGAGGAAACCATACTTACAATGGAAACTGGATGTTTAATGTGCATTACTCTTAAACTGCCTCATTGTTCTCTTTCTTTTTTGGGTTTCTAACATCTTTTTCCAATGGTTAAAAATGTTCGAAACTTGTTTTTAAACCTCATTTTCCTAATCAGTGAAAGGCAAGGCATTAAGTAAATCCAGGTTATTTTTACACATGTGAATCTTATGTGTTGTGCGTTATTTTATATAAACACATTTTCATTTTCTAAATCCTTTATTGCCTCTTAGAAAACACAACACGGATCAAAATTTCAAAGTGTTTGAGTAAATTCTCAACACCATAGGACTCTGTGTCTAAGGGGCTCAGGTTACTCCTCAGAAATGTAATCATTTGTGGAAGGAAAACCTGAGAATCCCAGGAGCTCCCATATCACAGAGGAAAGGATCAAACTTAAATCTGAAGTCTGACATTTTTCAAACTGTGTTTTCTGAGCAATAGTATACCAAAAAACCCTACTTTTAATCTGCCAACTTTCAAATTTTAGTATTCCCAAATCTATGGCTCAAATATAACAAACATAGGAAATCTTATTTATTTAAATAAAATTTCGTCTATGTCTCAGACTGATACTAGACCATGCAAATATACGAGAACAAATTTGAAGAGATGGTATGGGTTATCCTCACTAAAACATGCATTCTTTGTCAGACCCTACTTGAGTAACCCTCCATAACAAGCGAAACCGAGGCACAATAGAAAGCTCATCAGTCTACTAATTCAATGGAGAAACAAACTGAGTTTAACATAGGAGTCTCAAGAAAATCCTAAGGGCTGATGCTCTCAAAGGCAGGCTCATTTACAACCACAAGGGCAAGTGCTAATAATCCCAGAAGTGTTTGGCTAGAAGTAGTAATACAGCCACATCAAATCAGACCCACTTTCTCAGCCTCTCCCTTTTACTGTACAGAAAATAACTGATCAGCTCATTATTATTGCACATGTGGAATTGTTGCAGCACAAGCAGACTATGAAAATTCCATGAATGCACATTAAGGTTTGCTCCTTCATTCCTCTTACATCAGCACTTAAATGCCTAATTAGATCAGACAACCAAACTACCCTAATCAGCCCGTTTAGAGCATTTGTTTCAATATAGTTTTCTCAAGTTTAAATCTCTAAATAAAAACAGACCTGGCACGACCTGAGACTGTTTACCCCACTGATGGAAATGGACATGATGGGCCCTATTGTTTGCAATGCTTAAAAGGTCATAGTATACAGAGAGCATAGTTTTATTGCCATCCAAATTGTTTCCCCCAATGGGACAAGCAAACCTGAATAAAGGATACAATTCCAAAAATTAATGAGATGTGACTGCAGTAGACAGAATTTCTGAATTACGCCCCAAAGATGTCCTTCCCTGAATCCCCCAGAACACCCCTCCTGTAAATAGACTTATGTGACACAGTTGATCTTAAATGAGGGAGTGTGCCCCCATCTAATCACACAACCCCTTTGAAAAGCCAAGTGTTTTCTCCAACTAGTAGCAGAAAGAGAAGGGAGATTCCAAGCAAGAAAACAGGCACATGTGCTGGCTTAACGATGGAGAGTGCCATGTCACAGGAAAGAACAACCTCTGTTTTACAACCTCAAGGAACTGAATTCTGCCAACAATCTGACAGATCTGGAAGCAAATTCTTCCACAGAGACTCCAGTTAAGCACCCAGCATACTAACGCCTAGGTGGCAGCCTTGGAAACCCCAAGCAGAGAACCCAGCTGAGCTATAGAATGGAGAGAAATAGGTGTTGTTTTCAATCCCCCGAATGTGTGGTAACTTGTTATATGGCAATGGAAACCTAGCAGGTATTTCAACAAGGACAGAGAAACGAAGCAGCAAGAAGTTTCTCCCTGCTTTGTCATTTCCACAAATTGACATTTATTTTAAAACTAGAGGCCCGGTGCACAAGATTCATGCACTAAGGGGTGGGGGGAGGGGGACGGGTCCCTCAGCCCAGCCTGCACCCTCTAACAGTCCAGGAGCCCTTGGGGGATGTCCTACTGACCAGCTTAGTGCTGCCATGGAGACTGGAGAGACTCCCGCCACCACCTCTGTGCTCACCAGCCGTGAGCCCTGACCACCAGGGAGCAGCTCCTGCATTGAGTATCGGCCCCCTGGTGGTCAGTGTGCATCATCACGACTGGTCGTTCCGCCATTCGGTCAATTTGCATATTACCCTTTTATTATATAAGATGCCTTACCAGAGGTGAAAATAAACTGGTTTGATTATCAGGAATTTACCACTTATTTTTTATGTTCCAATTTGAGCCAATTATACCTTAAAACTGATAACCTACCCTAACAGAACACAGTACAAAAAAAGGCAGTGCAATTAATGGTTACCTATGACATTCAGATTGCATTTGCTTACCAACAAAGGTTATATAAACATATGTTAACACTACCACAATAATTAATAAATTATTTGAGGGAGATAATTTGAGGCTATACAAATATCTTATGTCAACTTATAGTTTCACCCACTGATTATAACCATCTTCAGTAGATCTTACCTGCAACAATTGTTAAATGTGATGGTCTAATGATTTAATATTTCCCTCATTTTCTTCTAAATTTATTAATTAGAATTATTCTGTAAGAAATATCTGTCTCCTCTTCCCATCCATCCATTTATCCATTTATCCATCCATCCATCGCATTTTGTTATTTTGGGGTACAACAGGAAGCTCCAGAATCATCTTGTATTTTCTCTACCCTAACCATTCCTCCAAGGAAACCTGGTTTCTTTCACTGGAGAATGATATTTAGAAACCAAAATCTGGGCAGTGGGTATTCTTGCTACTAATGGAGTATCACTGCTTCTTGACTCATCCATGAGCAGAACAAGAACATATATGTACATATGCCAACCCATGTGTCTGTCTATCTATCTATCTATCTATCTATCTATCTATCATCTATCTATCTATCATCTATCATCTATCTAAATATCTATCTAATGCAGTCATAATGATATCTCTTGTCTTAACCCAGTACTAAACTGTCATTCCAGACTTCTTCACTTTTTTTATTTGTAACTTATTTCTCTGACAGTGAAAATCCTAGCTCTCATTATATGTTTATTTTTAAAGATCTTTCTATCACCACTTAGACTATTAACATCTTTCCAGCATGGAATGAACATCTGGAAGCAGGACTAAAAAACCTAAAGGTCTGAATTTCATGCATATTAATAACAAGCTTTATTAACTGTTGTAGTTCTTAAAAAAGAACTTGGTACATCAGTCTGTTGCTAAGAATAGACAACCAAATAAAATTTAAGAAAACTGAAATTCATTCTTCAAGAAAACAGTGAATTATGAAATGCAGGTTTCACAACTATGGACACCATACTTGCCCACTGTTCTATTTCTGCTACTCAGGCTAGTCACCATTTCCTGAATTCCATGTTGCCCTTTGAAATAAAGCCTATTTATTTTTAAGAATTAAGTTATCTAGTTCATCTAAGAACACAGCATAACTTGGAGCCATCACTTTCTTCCGATCCTATTTAAGTGGTCATATCTTCCAAATAATTTCATTTCTCTTCTAATTTAATAAAGTTTAAAAAGATTAAAAATCTTAACACATTTGGATATTTTTCTGATTATGAAAGTCATATGTATTCATTGTAGAATATTTAAAAAATACAGAAATGTGTCGGAAGTAAAAAAAATTAATCATTCATGTTCTACGCATCTAGAGATAACCTTTGTATTTCAGCAAACTTCTTTGGTAGGAGTATGTCTGTGGATGATCCCTCCTTTTTTAACATGAATCATTTTGAATATATATATTTATACAGAACTTTTTCACTTCATATTACACAGAACATTTTCTCATAATTTTTAATAGTATTCAGTAATAGAGTCAGTGAAAATAAACTAAGAGTCTATAAACACACCTGAGTACATGTAGCAAGTTAGTATGTGATAAAAAGCATACTAATTTATTAAAGAAAAGATATTCTATTCAATAAACCATATTTTTGACAACTGGTTAACCAGTAGAAAATCAAGCAAATAAAAAGGCTCATAAGATTAGACACCTAATTTCTAACTTATACTAGGTTATATTGAGAAAATGTAATATTCAAATTGGAAAAATAAAATCATAAATAATCAAGAAGAAAATAAAATGGGCAGCTTGACAATGTGTACCAATGTTTAAAATGACCTTTTAAATTTCTGAATTTATTAAAATAATGATGATGGGATTTTTTCCTAATCAGAAAACAAGTGAGTTATTACCATGAAAAAAAAAGTGGGGAGAGATGATGTCTTTGTAAACTGGATCCACAAAAAGGTTTTACATAATGTATTTCTCAAGAAAGTACTTTAAACAGCAAACATTAATGTCTTGATTTGTTTTCATAGAAACATCAGAGAAAACACGTCATAAAGTATATGATTTTCTAGACAGTACACCTTACATCTGAAACCAATACAAAATAATACTGGGAGGAAAAAAAAGAATATCTCTTTGTTCTTGAGAAATGCGCATTGAGGCAATAGGGGTAAAAGTGCATGATGTATTCAATTTACTCTCAAATAGTTCAGAATAAACCATACCTATATGTATATAAAATATAAACACATATTTATATCAACATATTAGAGAAAATGATAAAAACAAATGCAGTAAAATGTCAAAAAGTGGTGAATTTGGTTAAATACATATAGTTTTCTGTGTTAATACTGCAACTTCTATGTAAATTTCAAATAATTTAAAAATACACTTAAAAATAGGCAATAAATATTTCAATAAATATTTCAAACTTGAGTGGTTAAGTAGAATCAGATCTTAGTAATTTAAGAAAATTAATAAAAATAAAATTTAGAGCTGTAAATGTTTTCAATTTGTCTCAAAAGCATCTTAGTTAAGGAAATATTCATTTCATTGTATTATGTAAGTGAAATGTATTTTTTTAATTCTTACAGTAATAAAAAAACTTTATTACTCCTTTTTAAAAACCAGAGCCTAGCAAGCACTTTAAATGTGCAACTAATTATTTTCTAAGGAACTTTTCATAAAATTGGTCTATTTTGTGAACTAATATTCAAACCAGCCATATACCTTTTAGAAATTTACTGAGCAAAGTCTTGTCTATATTCTTTTAGCAAGTTCTTTACAGTTTACCAATATCAAAAAGGATTTTGTTATTATATATTTATGTAAACCTGGGATTGAAATGTAAAGTGGTTATTTAAAATTCAACTCATACAGAAGAGAATAAGCAATAAAAGATCTTCGTATTGGTGCCCGCTGATTTCCCAGCCCCTCTAGACATGCTTTGCTTCTTTATACCGGTTTCAATAGGTACTAATGTAGCTAGATTGGAACATACTGTGTTTTGCATTCAGGTTTAACACAAAATAAATCTACATCTAATTTCCTAGGTAATTTCATATCCATCCTGGAACTCTTTAGGCAAAATACTTTTGGTAAAAATATATTGTTTTATACTTGCTTTCCATAAATCTTACCCTCCAGTCAGTCAGGGAGCCACTTTTGTAAAATAACTCAAAGTGGCAATCTTACATGAACAATTTTCTTAGAATCATTTTTAAAAATCAGTTAAACATGAAAATATAAAAGAAAACATTATTCAAATCACGAAAGAATTTGAATAATGTTTTCTTCATAGCACATTATGATCTGGGCCTGTTCCAAATTTTCTGGATCACATGATTCTGGATCACAAATCTTCTGATCTGGGCCTGTTCCAAATTTTCTGTGTTGTTGTATTTAATTAGTTAACTACATAATACATTTCCTTTGCACTTAAAAATGAAAAGTAAATAAATTACTGAAGTAATTTATTAGTGGTTACTCAAAAAACATTTGAAGAATCAACTATTGAAATGCAACTCATGCTCAATGCAATTTTTGTTGCTGTTATTAATCCTCACCTGAGAATATATATATTTTTTTCCCATTGATTTTTTTAAAGAGAGTGGAAGGGAGGGACGGGAGTGGGGAGGGGTGTGGAGAGAGAAAGACAAACATTGATCAGTTGCCTCCTGCACATGCCCTGACCCAGCCAGGATCAGGCCTACACTCCAGGTAAATGCCCTCGACCAGGACTCAAACCCAGACCAATGCTCTAACCATGAAAAAATGGCCATGGTTCAATGCAATTTTGACAAAAATAACTGCAAAAAATAATTTTGGTACCTAGCTCAGAAGCACAATTTATGACAATCTCAGAATAAGTTAAAGAGAATAAATGTATTTAGTTCATTATGAAAAATTGTACACATATGTAGAGCAAGAGAGAGAAAAAATAGAATAAATGACAGTGCACCTGTCACCAGTTTCAACAATGATCAATTCCTGGCCAATCTTTTCTCATTTATACTCCCCATCCCCCAGTGACCACTCCTCTGCAGACTCCATGTATTTTATCTGCAAATGTTTGTCAACCTCTGAAATATAAAGGCTCCTTGTAACTTCGTAATGACAATGTCATTATCATTCTAAACTAATAAACTATTTAATATTGTCCAATATTAGAAGTAAAAATTTCAAAAGAACCCAA
Source organism: Myotis lucifugus (assembly GCF_000147115.1). NCBI lineage: Eukaryota > Metazoa > Chordata > Mammalia > Chiroptera > Vespertilionidae > Myotis > Myotis lucifugus. Next base: position 157,621 of record NW_005871536.1, read on the forward strand.
CCGTACTAAAATCAGTGACTTAAGAAATATGCTGTATGTCCCTGCTGTGAGGGACTATGCTAAGCACAAACAATGTAAAATGATTATTGCCTGAAATGCTTAATATTTTTATATAAATAGGCAGACGGAGAATGAAAATGCTAAGGGAGAGGTCAGGATGCAGTGTGCTTTTGGAGAGGAGAAGGAGGGCATCAAGCATAACACCGATGACAGTTGAAGGGCAGAGGGAGATTTAAACAGGTGACACCTTGTGAGAGGAAATGAATCTGCTATGCTGGAGCGGCCTCCTGTCTACTGGGAGAGCTAATTTTGCATATCTCTTCTTCCCACATCCACATTCAGGACCAGCATGCTGGTAACTTGGCTATGGTGGGAGTATTTATTCGGCAGAAATCGGTAATCACTGGAGTTGGGGTTTTTTGGTATGTTTTGCTTTTTCTTTTTCCCCCAGAGAGCTGGTTGTTAAACATTTATAAGCCCAATAACAGGTGCGTGAAAGGGCTTTCCAGGTAGAGAAGCAACTACTGCCAAGGTTCAGAGCTGAAAAAGGACATTGAGTGGTTGGTTCATAGACAATATCAAGTAAATTTGGGGAGACCCTATTATTAGTACATGGGACAGTCTTCCCTCATGAGGTATCTGTGGCTCCTTCTCTTATCTCCTTCAATCTTTGCTCAAATGTCACTTCCTCACTGAGGACTATGCTAACCACCCTACTTAAAATTGCTAATGTCCCTCCATACTACCACCCTGTCTCCCTTACCCTGATGAATGGTCTAGAAGGGGAGGTACAGGCTCCAGGTGGGAATATCCAGCATATACCCTTGATCCTGAAGACACCTTTCCCTTTGGAAAGAGGTATAGCAGAGAAGGGCCAGAATGGGGCCAGCTAAAGGGCAGACCCAGAGCAAGTGTCTTATTTGCCTGGCCCAAGGTTGCCATATTTATGACATATTAAGATATGATGAATGAGAACAAGAACCTAAAAACATGCACTATAGGTAAAGGAAAAATCTGAATTTGCAGTGGGGAAAGTGATAAAAAGACAAAGGAATGAATGAGAACTACTGTGAAAGAACTGTCTATGAAATGTGGCGTCTAAAAATGGAAGAAGGAGAGCTACGACCCAGGGGGAGGAGGGTTGCAGAGATTGCCCTAACTTTCAAATGTGAGTGATTAGGGAAATGAAGGTATGCTTAACAGAGAAAACTGATTGGCAGAGAAATTAATGCATTTTAAAAAGAAAGAAAAATGCTAGTAAAGACTGTTTTTCTCCCATGGCATTTGCCTGTAAGTATATCCAACTCTACTCTTAGGGGAGACCCAGAGATCCATGATTTACTCTCTGAACATATAAACTATCTCATCCATCACTTAAATACTATTTTCCATTTCCACAAACACATATAGTCTTGCTACTTTAAATAAAACCATTTGGCTAAGCAGGTTTTTTTATGGATATTTAGACATTGCTAGAAGGAGAAATTGCAAGATTTATATTCCGGTTCTTAATGACTCACTCTGCTCTAGCAAATGGGAAACTAATGAACTCATCTGAAGTTGGTAACATAATAATTTACGCAGCCTTCTTTTGAATAAAACTACCGGTTAAAAATGGAATTTAAAAATAAATACAGTCTATGACTGTCTCCAGTGTGTGACAGCTTGAGTAATATTCTCTGTGCTTTTTCAGTTACATGCAGTGCCATGGACAGTAGAGGTTACCTCACAATAGTGTGTAGACCGGTGATGGTGGAAGTTAAGAGGGATACAAATTAAATACAGCTTCTAGTAGCAAAGATTCCCAAAACCCGTTATTTTCCACAATCTCAACTCCTCACTAGTCTGTGGTAGGTCTAGGAAAACACCATTTAAATTTTTTCTCCTCCATATTTTTAAAAAATAATTTATGATTATTTAAAATATTTATAAATTAAAATGTGTAAGTTTAAAAGTTAACTTTAGGTGCCTGTTTTACAAGTCTTGATGATTTTGGTTTGGTAGCACAAATTCAGAAGCCTTAAAGTAAAAATATTATCCTTCTGCAGGACAGCAAATCCAAGTTTCTAAGGAAAATAGTGCATATGGGTGGGGGTGGCAGAAAACCTGTATTCCTCTTATGGAATGTTTGTGAAAAATGTTCCTTTCAAACCAACATGTTTCCCCATATGGGGAGCAGGTTTGCAGCAAAGATGTTGCTGAGTAGACAGTGAGAGAGGCAGTCTCCCATCTGGGTAGCAGGCAACTGCCAGCCACTGATGCTGAGGGCATCATTAAGCTCAGGCACTCAGGAATGTTCCAGAAAACAGAAGGAGATTCATTAGACCTTACAGAATAAGCGCTTAATACTTACAGCCCTGACTTGTGATATAGTTTTGAAAGCAGGATAGTTTAAGAAACTTTCCCACAGCTAAAGGGAAAAGGGGGTGATAAATAGGTCCATTTGGTTTAAAATCATGTGCATTTAGCAGAGCTGAGGCCAAGACAAAACCACAGGTATTTTTATGATAAGGGATCCTCCATCATCCAAATCATGAAACTTAGTAGAGGATAAATGTATCAAGTATCTCGGGAGAGTAAGAGCTAATAGAAGGCACACCTCAATTGGGTAGGAAAGTGAGGTAGTTATAACAGGAAACTCCTGTATACTGAGAACTCCCTACGATGTCCATTCTGACCAGACTGGTCACTATGACATATAACTGCAGTATGCTAAACCGAAAAGACAAATGATGGCACCAAGGGACCTGGGCTGGACTCCGAGTTTCTCTGCTCAGTACCTGGCCTTGTGCAAGTTGCTTAATCTCACTGAGCCTCTGTTTTCTCACATGAAGAATGGGCCTAATAATGGCTGCTGTGAAAATCAAACGGAACAATGTATGTAAGAGCATTTAGCAGAATGCCTTGGAGAGCAGGAAATCTGTCTTGTTTACTTTTAAATGTTTCCTTGTTAAGTAAACAATGCATTTTTTGCCGAGAATGAATGACAATTAAATTTAAGAGAGGAATATTAAAATGCATGCTGTTTAAATTTAAAATTTTGTAGCATAATGTATTATCATAACATAGAGGTGTGCTGGCTTAACTGTCTTAGTTTAATTAATAGTTTATCTTATATTTCCTAATGTGGGACATGAGGATCACTACTGATTGAGATGACTTTAGGCAATACAAGAATAAATACCTTATGTAAAATTTAACATATAAACTATCTCATCCATCACTTAAATATTATCTTCCATTTTATTTAGTTTATTTCATTATAAGTATTAAAACTAATTTACATAGAATTCCAAATCCATTTTTCAATGACATTACTGTTCAGAAAAAGGTGAAAGCAGAGAATAGTCTCATTAGCTGGGCAACACCAATTCCCGGCATTGTAGAAAGCAAGGGTAAGTTATGAATGAGAACCATCTGGGAATCCCAGAAACTGTTGCTGTTGGGTACTGTGTCTCTTCTCCACCTTTGCACTGCCCGTTTTATCACTGTAAAACTCTTGACCCATACCTCCATGTGCTTATGCTCAAGGATTGAACACCCCAAACACCCCAAATAAGTGCAAATTCTTTCAGCTATGAGGTCTTGAGCCTGGTGTGGTCTTTCAGTCATCCTTTCTCCTGCTTGTGATTAACTGCTTGATCTTAAATTCTACCACTTTGGTAGAAAATTCTGTCTATCCTCTATTTTCCAGGCTGAGAGTCAAAATATCCAAACAAACTAGATACTGACACACAGCCCAAAACTGACTCCCAAAGACAAGACCCTTTTGCCTCATCCTTGTCTGTAGGTATTGGGTAACCTACCACTTGACTTGTTCAAAACTCCATGGCTTTGCAGAATAGAACTACTACTGACAGTGGATTTTCTGCACTCATGACCCTCTAATTCCATTTGCCCAAATAAGCCTTAAAACTTTCTGTTACCTGTTAAGCAAGTTGTAAAACTATGATGGTGTTAACAGATGCTCTGATAATGGGAGCAAAGTGAGCTCTGAGCCTCCTGAGTGCGGATTGGCAACGGTGGGTAATGAACCACAGGAGAGTTGATAGTTCTCTTACTGACACTTGATTATATCAAGGATAATGGAAAGATTAAAAGTGAGTTTGAAAACTTTTTAATAATTGTTTGAGGTAAAATTGACATCAAAGAAACCTCACATGTTTAAAGTGCAAAATTTTAAAGCTTTTGACATGTATAGACACTCATGATTCTATCACTACACCCAAGATAATGAGCAGACCCATTGTCCCCCATTTCCTAGTATCTCTCCATAATCTCTGTCTCCTGCCAAATGCCATGACTAGGAAACCACTAATCTGCTTTCTGTCACTATAGATTAGTTGCTATTTTCTAGATCATATATAAATGAAATCATATATTTTTTAATTCATTTCACTAATCTTAATTATTTTTATATTGAGTATATCAATACTTCTTTTTTTATTGCTAAATAGGACTTCATTGTATGACCATACCATGATTTTTGTTATCCATTCATTTGTTGATGAACATTTGGGTTGTTTCAAAATTTGGGATATTACAAATAAAACTGTTATGAACATTTGTGTATAGGTCTTTGTATGGACATGAGTTTTCCTGTTTCATGTAAATACCTATGAATAGACTACCTGGGTCATATGGCAGACAATATCTTTAACTTTTTAAGAAACTTGCTAAATTTCTTTCCAAAGTGGTGTACCATTTTACATTCCAACCAGCAATAAATATATGAAACTTCCACTTGCCCCACATTTTCTGCAACATTTGGTATGTGGTCAATCTTGTAAATTTTAGACATTTTAATATAATATATGTATAGTGTTATTTCATTGTGGGTTTAATTTGCATTTCCCTAATCATGGTGAGAAATTTTTCATGTGCCTATTTGTGATCAATTTCTCTTTATTGGTGAAATGTCTGTTCAAATATTTTGTCCATTATAAAAATTGTGTTTTTTCTCATTATTAACATTTGAGAGTTATTTATTCTGGAATCAAATCCCTTTTCAGACATATAATTTGCAAATATATTCTCATAGTGGAGAGAAAATATTTCATTTTCCTATTCCTAGTTCTTTTTTTCAAAGAACAGAAATTCTTCATTTTAATGAAGTATAACATCACCTTTATCTTTTATAGACTGTGTTTTGGTATGACACCCCAAAAAAATTCTTCACCTAAACAAACTTCACAAAGTTGATCTATGTTTTATCCCTAAAGATTTTGTAGTTTTGGTTTCACATTTAGGTTTATAGTGCATTTTAATTTAATTCTGGTATATGATGCAAGGTACAGGGCCAAGTTTATTTTTTATTTTTTAAATAAACATTTTATTGTTGACAGAATTACAGATATCTCCCTTTCCCCCTTCTTTACCCCATCCTCCTGGCCTCTACCCACCCCCCATGTCTTCACTACCCTATTACCCGTGTCCATGGGCTATGCCTATAAGTATATAAGTTCTTTGGTTTATCTCTGCTCGTCCTCCCAACCCCACATTGAGGTATGTCAGTCTGTTCCATGCCTCTCTACTTCAGGTCTTATTTTGTTGGTCAATTCTTTCTGCTCATTAGATTCTACTTAATGGATATTCAATTGTTTCAACACCATTTATGGAAAATGGTGACATCAATGAATTGCCTTGGAACTGATGGTGTACTTTAACTGGCAAATACTATAAGACTGAATTGTGTGCCCCCTTACCCAGCCTCAAATCCATTTGTTAAGGCCCTAAACCCCAATATGATAATATTTGAAGGTAGAGCATTTGGGAGGCACTTATGTTTCGATGAGGTCTAAAGGTGGGTCCCTCATGATGGGATTAGTGCCCTTATAAAAAGACACACCAGGGAGCTTTTTCACTCTCTGTATATGTATGCACCAAGCAATGGCCAGAAAAGCACAGATATGTGAGTATACTGCAAGAAGGCAGCCATCTGCAAGTCAGGAAAAGAGTCCCACAAGAAATCAACCATGTTGATCTTGGAATTCTAGCCTCCAGAACTGTAAGAAAGTATGCTTCTGTTGTTTTAAGTCACCCACTCTATAATACTGTTATGGCAGCCTGAGCTCACGAAGGCAGCAATATGTGTGTGGTGGATTTCAGAGCTCTTTACTCTGTTCAGAGATCTGTTTGCCTGTCTTGACATCAATACCACATTGCCTTAGTTACTGGAGCTTTAAAATAAGTCTCTAAGTCTGGTAGAGTTAGTCATCCAAATTTATTATTTTTTCCCCCAAAGTTCTTTTGGCTGTTTTAGGTCTCTTAACTTTTCATATGAAGTTTAAAATCAGCTTGTCAATTTCCACAATAAAACTTGCTGGGATTTTTGACTGGAACTGCACTGGATATATAGGTCAATCTGGGCGAACAATACGGAGTCATATGACATGAACACAGTAGATCTCAACATTCCTCTTAAATATGTTTTGTAGTGTTCAGTATACAGGTTTTAAAAACCTTTTGTTAAATTTATTACTAATTTCTTCATAATTTATGATGCTATTGAAATGGGTTTTTTAAATAATTTTAATTGTGTTTTATTAAAATAAGGTGCCTATATGATTATTTACTGATACATTTGAACATGGCCCTAGGAAGAGGTGCTAAACTCGAATCCCCTTACATACTACTTGAAATGTCCTAAAAGGAATATTGTGCTTGCCCTAATTTATGGAATATGGGGTAAGACAATTATCACATAGCATATGTTTTTAAAATATCTCCCACTCCCAGCTCATTGTATGAATGAGGAATGTGAGGCCAAGTAAAGCTGGAAATACTCATCTCATGAGGACACAGTCTCAATCAGAATATGTGAGTAAATGTTACATTCAAATATACTTTGGGGCAAGACTATTCGATGGGTTTAAAAATATTTTTAAGGTATCACAAGTGATTAGTATAATAATTATGACTCTAACTAAAATATCTGTTGCCTGTCCAAAGTGTGATTTATAGCAAGCCATTTTTATTCTATACTGTATAAAGGAAAAACTAAGAAGCAATCATTTAGACTTGGAAAGAATAAAAATGACAGAGACACAAAACACTAGCCAAATTCATTAACAAGGAAATTAGCTTCAAATGAACATTTTTTCTATTAGTTTTTGAAGAGAGTTTCAAATATGCATTATATTTTCTTATCTTGTGGCAACTGAAGGAAATTATTTGTCTGAATGACATGTTGGAGAATAGCAATGAAGGGTTGAATTGTTCAGTAAGTACCTCAATTTTCACTATTGAAAATGACCTTATATTTAAGACGGCAGGGACAAAGAAACCATTTTCTAAGACACCCTGATGTTTCCTCAACTATCTATAAAAATATCCCCTTTGTAGAAACAATTATTTGTGTTAGCAGGCCCAAAGCCTTCTTTTAGAATAAAAGTCCTCTTTCATGAATCCCCTTGCACTTAACAATTTTTGAACAACCAATATTCTAATTTGTTTAAACTAATGTGTCTTTGGTTACTATCACTTACTGATAATTCTTGCCTATTATAATAATCGGAACTATTGTTGAGATATCTGAGTGTACAGTGCACACTAAAGTATTGACAAGATTAGCAAATAAATTCAAACAACAAAAGAAATGTTTTGTGTGGTTAACTTTATATTACAGGCCTGCACTCTAGAAAAGATCAGAGAGCAGATGTTCAAATTTCCTTGATTAATTTATCTTGGCTAATTTGTATGTGGGTTTGGCTACAGGAGTTTTTGTAATAATATTAATAATTTGGAATAGGTATGTTTGGTGTGTGTGCATGTGATTATATTTTGGTTTCTTTATAACCAAGATATGATTTTTATAAATTCTCTAATGACTTCCTTAACATCAAAGCCCAGTGGGCTACTATTGTATCCTGGGCATCTTGTGTTCATATATAAGAGTATATGACCATGTCATGGTTCTAGGTGCCTATAGAGCAACAGGTCAGCTTCTACATGACTATACATTGGGTTCTATGCTGTGCGGATCTTCCAAGTTCTCACATCCCACTGAAGCTTGTTGTAAGTTCAGTTATTCAGCCATGCCAGGAAGGACTGTAATCACAACAGATTACTGCAATGCCAAATGCCCAAAAGTAAAATACGTCATGGGGATGATGTTGACATAAAAGGTCTCAGAATAGCTACAGCATGGATCATGATGCAGGGATGTGGTGATGAGATTGCAGTGGTAATATGAGAACAGACCTCACAGCAGGAAGTGCTATGGGAAGCCTTTGAGAAATAAAGTGACATAAGCCTGTTTTACAGTGTTGTAGGTTGAATTGTGCCCCCTCAAAAGCTATGTCAAAGTCTTCAACCCCAATATCTTTGAATGTGATCTTATTTGGAAATAAGGTTTTTGGAGATGTAATCAAGTTAAGAGACTGTCATACCAGATTAGGGTAGGCCCTAAATCCAATGACTGGTGTTCTTATCAGGAGAGAGAGAGTTTGATACTGAAACACGCACAGAGGAGAGATGGCCACGTGAAGATGGGGGTGGAAATTGGTTTATGAAGGCACAAGCCAAAGAAGCCAGTAACCACCAGAAGCTAGATAGAGGTAGGGAACACATTTTCCTTAGAGTTTTCATAGGGGATGTGACACCTTGATTTTAGATTTCTTTTCTCCAGACTTGTGAAAGAATAGATTCCATTGTTTTAAGTCACTCAGTTTGTAGTAATTTATTGTAGCTATTCTGGAAAATTAATAGAGAGATTGTCATAACCATAGTGTTTGGAATAGATGGGAAGTGAGCAAGACTGGACACAGGGTGACCAATTAGGAGGCTGGATTGCAATCCAGGTGACAGATTGAAACTGTGGCAATACATAGGTGATGGTGAGAGTTATTTAAGAGGTAGAATCAACAAGATTAGTTATTAGTGATGTGAGTATTTCAGGAGAGGAAACAGTCAAAGATAATGTCCAAATTTTTGGTGTGAGAAACACTATTGCAATAGTAATCGTTTCAAATGGAGTATATTTGGTTGGGGGTGGAGAGAAAATGAGTTTACAGTTGTCCAAGTGCCACTTGAAGTACCTGAGTGATATCCAAGTGGCCATGCCCCATTGAAAACTAAATTTGGAGCCCAGGAGACATTTTGGGATGAAAATAGAGATATTATAATGTGCTATGACACTTTGTGCTTCTTCTATATTATCACTTATCACATTCTCTATTTTAATCACCTGTTTACATATAAAACATCAACAACAAAAAATAAGCTGAGAGCAGATAATTGAGGAAACAACTTCTTTTGATGAACACCATTCCCCTCAAAAGGCCAACCTTCAGTATCCCTACTTCTCCATCTTACAGAGAGAGTAGTGGTACTAAAAAAGCAATTCTAACTCTTCTTACTCAGTTCTACAAAAAGCAGCTCGCCCTAAGTACTGGCAGCTTGTTGGCTTTGGAATTCAGCCAGAAATACAGGACAACCTGGAAAAAATCCCACAAGACATTCTGTTGCATTTTACATAGGTTATCCATTATAATCCTCATAAGAATGATCATCACTAAAATCCAAATTAATTTTAATATTCACTAAAACTAAAAAAGAAACAAAACTAAAACCCTACAAGAGCCGAGTGCTGGACACAGAAAAGGGTCCTAAGGTTGGAGGCATGTGCTGGAGCTGGCCAGGAGAGCTCATGAAGGGGCGGGGGAAGGAGTCTGGCTATGGTCCAGAGAAAATCCGGGACTGAGCTTTTCATAAGACCAGAGTCTTAGATTGTTTCTACACTCAAGATACACACTTTAGCAACTACTGTCCCTGAGAGAAACAGAAATCCAAGCCTGGCAACTAAAAGATCTGAATTCTTTCTATTCTATCTTTATGGTTCAAGGACCTCAATCTAAAGTCTGCCCTTGCAGGAGCAAATATAAAACATAAAAAAAAAAAACAACCACATAGAGATGCTCCAATAACCTGGCACAAGGGAATCCCTTAATCCACTCATTTCATTGAAAATGGGCATGCATAAGCCAGTCAATGAAAGAAAAATACTACATGATCTCACTCATTTATGGATAATAAAGACCATTATAAAATGATGAACAAAAATAGATACAGAGGCAGAGCAGCATCGAACAGACTGTCAAACTACAGCAGGAAGGCTGGGGAGGGTAGGGGGGTGGGTCGTAAGAGATCAACCAAAGGACTTGTATGCATGCATATAAGCATAACCAATGGACACAAGACACTGGCGGGTAGGGGAGGCCAGGGGAAAGTCAAGGGGGGAAAAAAGAGGAGACATATGCACTAATCTTTGTAATATTTTAAGCAATAAAACAAAAATAAAAAAAGAAAATTTTAAAAAAGAAAATGGGCATAGAGTAATTACAAACAAACAAACAGCCCCACAAGCTATAATAAACCATATAATAAGGAGGGAGAGTTAACAGATATAAAGAGCTTTAGAATTTGAACCTAAAAGTGAAGGTAATAAAAAAAATTACAAAATATTTGATATTTTTAACATAATAAAGAGATAAAGAAAATGAAGTATAAATAAGAAATATAAACATTTTAAAGGATAATAAAATAATGATAATAATTAACATTTATTGAACACAGTATTTGTCAGGCATGATTCTAGTATGCCCCAAAACTATATAGATTATTTGGCTTATTAGTCCCTTTAATCCTATGTGGCAGATACTATTATTCCCATTTTATAAATCACGAACATGAAGCTAAGAGAAGAAAAGTAAGATCACATATCCTATAAATGATGGAGCTGGGATTTGAACCCAGGAAGGTTTATTTTAGTGCTCACAGTCCTAACCACTGTAGTGTGCCAAGCAGATAGTCTAAAAATATTTTAAGTAGTCACTGGAACCTACTCAATGTATACATTGAATTTAAGACTTGATACAATTAAAGAGAGAAGCAGAGAATTTCTTGATGGATATGAGAGAACGTACCTAGATTCCATTACAAAAGCAGCACAGAATAATAAGAAAAACCTATAAACCTGAAATAAGAAGGCAAGGATGGGAGGATAAGGAGATGAAACCAAAAGAAAGAAAAGAGAAACTGGGGCGGGGGGGGAATAAGCAGAGACAATGCTGTGAATTGAGGAAAATTGCATTCTCAGAAGAAAGGGACATATAGAGTCATATGAAATAAAGTAAAACATATCTGCACTTAGATGATAGTAAAAATGAAGGATATCAGAGATAGATACCAATCCCTCCCCCCGCCCCGAAAAAGACATTACTTCTAGTGACTGACTGATTCTATACTATGGATACTAGAAGACAGTGGAATAATATTTAAGATTCTGAAAAAAAAGTAAGTCTAACCTAGATTTTTATTCATAACTCAATGCTCATTCACATTTAGGCAAAGGCAAAAAGCATAAATAGATCATCTGAACTCAAAAGAAATAAGTTGAATGTAAGTAATAGTGGGAAAAGTACAGTAAGTTCTCACTTAATATTGTTAATAGGTTCTTCAGACTGTGGCAAAACAACATATAATGAAACCAATTTTATCAGAGGATAACTAATATACACAAGAGTTAAGTTCCTAGGCATCTCAGCATTATAATTAAGCACATTGTTGGAAGACCTGCTATAATAAGTAAACCAAGTTACTAAATCTAAGTAGGGTCTGAAAAAATACATCAATAATAATGACTAATATTTGAGGATTTACCAATCATATGGAACTATATACTACAAATCTAGATAAAAAGCAGGCAAGAGTAATTTGAAGTTAAACACACAAGATTCCTGTATTATTCAAGTGAAGGATAGAGCTATTAATTACCATTACATATTAAAAATTTTAAAAATTCATCATTAAAGGAATAGAAAAGGAAGGTAAAACTTCTAAACAAAGGACTGACACAAGTGCAATTTGCATGGCAGTAGAAAGAAAAGAAAAAAGGATATATTGACCCCAAATGAAACAGAATGGGATTTCACCTATGTAAAATTTTAAACACCCATAAAACAAGTTTATATATGTTAATGTTCATATATGTATATGTTTACTATACATATATGTATACACAATAAAATTTAGACACACAATCACTGAGGATGCATATAGCCAACTTCAGGGTAATGATACTGGGAGGGAGGAAAAGTACTGGGGGAGAATACAAAAGAGGTTTGAATCATAACTAAAAGTCTTTCCAAATAAATAAATGAATGATATATGCTATATTTAATATGTGTTATATCATTTTATATATTATTTTATTAATTGAAAAAGAGAGAGAAAACCAAGAAATGGGTTCAGAAATATTAATTAAATTTCCCAAGATCACAGTCTATGAGTGGAAAATCTGGGGAATACAGACTTGTGATACCAAAGTGTGTTGAATTGACTGGCTGATTTGTTTTTGCACAAACAAGGGCAGAGCCTGGCATGTAGAGAAGGTGTTCAGAATGACAGGCAACAGCTGGGAGAGTTCCTGGAGGAAAGGGCCCTGCTGGCAGCGGTCTGCTATTTAACGAGGGTGGCCCAGAGCTGCATTTAGAATCTAGAGATCTGTTCCAGCTGAAAAGAGGCCACATTTCAAGAGAAGCAGAGACTGTGCCCTAAGAAAACTTAGAGATCATCTAGTTTAACTGGCTCAGTTTACAGATTTTCAGAAACAGAGACTCAGAGAGGTTAACTGGCCCAGAACATTCTTGGGAATGGGAACAGTGATACCAGCATTACGGTGATGGATGTTGATGTTGCTGATAATAATAATGGAGATAAAGATGATAGTGGTAGTGCTGATAGCAGTTGGCTTTTTTTTGAGCATTAATCTAAATTCTAAGTAGTCACCCAAAATGCTTTATAAGTATTCCCTTGATTACCTCTCACAGTAACTCAAAAAGTTAGAGACAATCATCATTTTCATTTCAGATGAAAAGAGAATCTCTCAGGGTCTCATAACTTATAAATGACAGAGTGGATTCTGACCCAGGCAGTCTGATTTCTGAGCTGGAACTCTTAACCATATATTATGCTGAAGACTCAAATATTAGGGGTAGGGGGAGGAGCAAGTGGAAGCTTGATCCCATCTCTCTCAGGTTTATCATATCCTATCTAATAAAAGACAAAAAGGGTAATTGACTGTACCTATGCTATGCTTCCCATTGGCTAATCAGGGCGATATGCAAATTAACTGTTAACTAAGATGGCGGCTGGCAGCCACACAGGAGGCGTGCTTGCTCCAGTGATGGAGGAAGCCAAGGTTCCCCGCCTGCTGCGGCTCGGCTCAGAGCCTGAAAGCAACAAAGTTTCAATTATAGAAGCTAAACAAACCCCAGATACCTGCTTTCAGCAGGCCGTGGCCTCAGAGCTGGAGCCAGCTCTCAGCTCCAGTGACAGTAACAAAGTTTCAATTATAGAAGGTAAATAAATCCCAGAATAAAAAAAAAAGAAAAGAAAAAAAGGAGAGGCTGGGAGCTTCAGTCCTGGCCAGCCTGAAAACGGCCCTCAGCCCCTCACCCAGACTGGCCAGGCACCCCAGTGGAGACCCCCACCCTAAAGGGGGTGTGGCCAGCCTGAAAACAGCCATCAGCCCCTCATCCAGGCTGGCCAGGCACCCAAGCAGGACCCCCACCCTGAACCGGGACACCCTTCAGGGCAAACCAGCCAGCCCCCACCCGTGCACCAGGCCTCTATCTTATATAGTAAAAGGGTAATATGCAAACTGACCCTAACAGCAGAAAGACTGGGAATGACTGGTCACTATGACACACACTGACCACCAGGGGGCAGATGCTCAATGCAGGAGCTGCCCTCTGGTGGTCAGTGAGCTCCCACATGGGGGAGCTCTGCTCAGCCATAAGCCAGGCTGATGGCTGCCAACACAGTGGTGATGGTGGGAGCCTCTCCTACCTCCTCAGCAGTACTAAGGATGTCCGACTGCAGCTTAGGTTTGCTCCCCGCTGGCAAGTGGACATCCCCCGAGGGCTGCCGGGCTGCCAGAGGGATGTCTGATTGCCAGCTTAGGCCCAATCCCCCAGGGAGCAGGCCTAAGCCAGCAGGTGGTCATCCCCCGAGGGGTCCCAGACTGCGAGAGGGCACAGGCCGGGCTGAGGGACCCCCCCGTCGAGTGCACAAATTTTTGTGCACTGGGCCTCTAGTTCTTATATATTTCCCATTACTACAGATCCAAGTAGCTTAGAATTTGACAAATCTGATGCCTATGTGAATTCTGTATGGTTTCAAGTCAATCTGGGACCACTGGCTCCTAACCACTGGCCTGCCTACCTGATCACCCCTAACCACTCTGCCTGCCTGCCTGATCGCCCCTAACCATTTGGCTGCCTGCCTGATCATCCCTAACCACTTGCCTGCCTGCCTATCACCCATAACTGCCTCTGCTTCGGCCCCCGCACCTGGGACCCGGGCTTCCCTCCTTCTGGCCAGCCACAGGCACCCAGGACCTGGGCCGGCTTCGCCTGTGCCGGCGCAGGCACCCAGGATCCCAGGCAGCGCCACCAGGGCTCCAGCTTTGTCAGGAAGGATGTCCAGAATGACGTCCGGAAGACAACTAGTCTATCTGGTCTAATTAGCATATTACCCTTTTATTAGTATAGATTTGGGACTTCTTTTCATTGAAGGACTATGCAGTGATAGATATGGACGTATACCAAGATGTTATGTAACAGAGAGTTGAGGACAAAATCCTGGTGAATTTTAGAAAATCAAATGAGAAATTGTAGAGTGCTAACACATGCAGGGCTCTCAAAGGATGGGAAATGTAAAGAAGGAAGGAGTGGTCAACAGTGTAAAACTGTGGCTGAGAAGTTAAGTCAGATAAAGATAAAAGAAAGATGGTTCTATAATGTCAGTAGGAAATTTTTGGTGACATTTAAGAGGACACTTACAGTAGACTGATAAAGCCCAGTTGAGTAGTGACAAAACAATACTAAAGGCCATAGGAAAGAAAGGGATGGGGATAGGTCAGTGTAGTAACAGTTGCGGTGGTGGTGTGGTGACAGATTGGCCAGCGAAGAGGCTGAATGTGTTCAAAAGAGATTTGACAACAGGCAGTTCATAAGAATAAGCATATGTTAGAATGAATTTAATCTACATGGAAGAGCATTAACTTAAATTTGATATCAGAGCAAACTTTGATATCTTTTTCATAAATCATATCCCCAAGGTCATTTCTTAAGACCCATTTTAGGAAGGTGTTTTCACCAGAAAAGCTTTCTTTTATTTGCGCCAAAATTCAGTGACAGTAAGCTACAAAAGAAAATCTGTCAATTCTCAATTATGTTTACTTTCTGGTGTTCCACTTGTGATCTCATCAGAAATGATTGAAAGTGTTATATTTTGAAAATGTTATATGTTGAAAATGTATCACAATTTTCACAGAGACATTTAATCTTGGACCAAGGCAGTCAGGTGGCATTATCCTCTAGAATCCTCTATGTATATAATAATCAAGGGAAAGAAAGATTAAAGGACAAATGGTATCTTTGTACATTTTATGCTATGAAGATTATGATTATTGCATTATTTTGTATATCTACACCAACCATGGCATTTCTTCCAACTTTGCCATTGGAAAAATTTAATGGCAAATACACACTCATCAGATCAGATCAAATGAATTCAGTAAAAGAAAAAACAGAAAATCAAGTGCACTTAGTTCTGAATTTTCCCAAGATAATGTGGCCTGAGTAAGATGACATAAAAATCACTGTTTTATTTTTGTAGTTGTGAAATAGTCAGGAAGAAAATAAGACCTGGCAACCGATTGTGGCTTAAAAAATAAAAACTCCTTAAGGTGAAGGGATTAAGAAGTACAAATTGGTAGCTATAAAATAGTCACAGGGATGTAAAGTACAGCATAGGGAATATAATCAATAATATTAAAATAACTCTGTATGGTGCAGGGGGGTAGTTAAAATGTTGGGGAGACCACTTTGTAAAATATATGATTGTCTCACCACTGTGCTGTACACCTGAAACTAATACAAAATAATATTGAATATAAACTGTCATTAAAAATAAAATTTTAAAAACTCCTTAAACGTTCTTTATAGTACCTTTAAGCAAATTGCTTGTATTTTTTAAAATAAAGTCATAATTTGAAATGGAAACAAAACTGTTCCAAATATTTTAGGAATATGTTTGATCCTATTGCTGTTCCTCTCTAGTAGACAGTCCTACACTTGGAATATGATGCAACAATAAATGTTTATTAGTTATTTCTGATTCAAGTGGCTTATTATACATACAGCACTAAACTCAGAAAAGTTTTATCTCTATTTACTGATAATCAAGCGGTGTTGCTTATTGGACATGAAGACCAGAATACCCAAATAAATCTTCATATTTGTCGTGCATTTTGTACATTCAGTAGTACCAAGTCAACTGAGTTTTTCTTCCATAGTATATGGGAAGAAATCCCAAATGCTTCTTTCTTGAGGTCTTAGTTTACAAGCGCAGTTTCAGTGATCGTGCAGTCCACCTCTTCCGTCTTTAGAGCCCCCAGAGTGAGTCTGCATATGCATAAATCACCTCCACGCCCCCCTGCTCCTCCACCTCCATTACCATAACCAGCACTGACGACAGCCAGCCAGAGGTGAATCACTGCTTTCCCATCTATTGTTTGTTCAGCCAGGTTTAGGGATTTCAAAATTCTCAACCATCTTCCTGTGATTCTGAATAAAACTGTTGTACAAAGTAAGCTTAGCAGAGACATCTCCCTCTCTTTTATCTTTATAGACTTAAGAAACATAAAGCTGAGAGATTTTCCTATTAATATAAAAATTATTTATTACAGAAGTTAACCACCAATCAATCCTACAGCCTGTCTACACATATTACAATTCCAGCTGGAAATAAAATAAAAATGAGCAAGGGTCCATGTCTGATATCATAATCAGCACTAAAAATCCTGTTTTGTTAGGAGCTCGATCTTTAAGACAGGAATTTATGTTGTACTCAAGCAAAAACTGTGTGACATGTGATCTACTTACCCCTGCAAGGCTTTCTCTCCAAACCAATCTCCTTTGCCTAAAGTCCGAAGAAAGACTGGGTCTTCACTTGGTGAGTCTTCGCGAGTGACATTTACCTGCAAAGAGAAACAATGAAAGTCTGTATCCATTGCGTACTCTGGATGACCCAATGAGCATTCATTGATACTGCTAATTCCACTTTTCTTTTTCTTTTCAAATTACTTTTATGAGGAATACAAGTATATTATCACTAAAGGGGCCAAAGAAATGACCTTCAAATATTTTTATACTTTCAATTTGTTTTTAAGAAATAATAAATTATTCAGAAACTTGAATTCTAATTAATCCTCATCCTTATCCTATTTCCAACCTCCTATGAAGCAACCATTATAATAAATTTAGTGACCATTCCTTCCATCCTTTATTCTGTGTTTATATGCATGTGTTTTTAAAAATACTGTATATAAATAGCATAATATGGTATGTATCATTCTGTAACTTACACATTTTCTTTTAACATTATTTTAATTATTATTCCATGCTTCTAAATATAGAGTTCATCCATTGCCTTCTTCTACTCTGTACATATACCAATTTATCAATTTCCATATGCATGGACATTTATGTTCCTTTTTTTTTGGCTACAATGAACATCTTTCTCCACACCTCTACATGCACATACATTTTCTCTACCACATGCCTATCTCCTTTAAGAAAAATCCAGCCTTGCCCTGGCTGGGTGACTCAGTTGGATAGAGTGTCATCCATACTCCAAAGGTTGCAGGTTTGATCCCGTCAGGGTATTTATGGGAGGCAACTGATCGATGTTTCTCTCTCTCTCCCTTCCTCTCTCTCTCAAATCAATGAAAACATATCCTCAGGTGAGAATTTTAAAAAACAAAAAAAGAAAAACCCAGCCTTCATTCAAAAGCCAGCCACATTTTCATGAAGGTCTTCCCGCAGGTCTCCGATACAGTCTTCAGGTCCTCACAATCCACATTCACAGAATTTCTTTTTTAAAAAGACATAGAAATTACATATATGTCTTTTAAAAGCAAAACAAATAATATGCTCTTCAAAGAAATAGATATTTCTTTGGCATTCTCTACAACTTAGAATAAGCACTTAATAAAGAGCTGTAAATTGTTTGAATGGAAAAACTTTCTTACAAGATATCTCAGCCCATATAGGACTTGTGACTTGAGTAATAATCCACAGAAGGAAAGCGATGCAATAAGTTCTACCTTTATGTTAATTCAATCTCCCTCCAGCTCTACTGATTTCATAATACTGGCTATGTGCCACCCAGAAAAATTAAGTGGTAGTTAAAATACAAAGGCCTGGAAAATGGAGTAAAACTAATGTCCTGAGGCAATGACAGACACTTAAACACATTTAAATACACTATGCTTTAGATTTTTGAATTTAGAGATTGGATGTCAAAGACCAGAATTTTTATAAGTATGAAGAAGGTCTTTAAAAAGCACAGAGAATTCAATTATTATTCTCCACTGATCCATTTGACTACTCCTCCACACAGAGTTTCAAAACCACAGGAATGCGGGTTTTAACAATCTTACCATTGAGCTATATCATAGAGATGCTCATTTGCATGTTGACAAGGCTTTTACAGATGTGGATGGAAATACACTAGTCCAGTGATTCTCAAACTTCATGGATTCAAAATCAGATATAAGGATATACTGTATAACTGTACATTTGCCATCCTATATAATAATAAACAAACATGGTAATTGACCATACCTTCACTACACCTCCCATTGACTAATCAGCATGGTATGCAAATTAACCGCCAACAAAGATGGCGGCTAGTTTGCATACTACAGGCAGGGCGGGACAGCGCCATCCCGCCTGCCCTGCCGCCATCCGGGCCTGCTATCTGCAACCCAGGGCGGCGGGCATCCTGTGTGCGACCCGACCGAGGGTGGCGGGGCGGGACAGCGTGGCTCCTCTGTCACCCCAGCTTCCATATCACAGCTCCCTTGGGGGCCTAAGCCTTTAGTTGGACATCCCCTGAGGGCTTTCTGGCTGCCAGAAGGATGTCTGACTACAAGCTTAGGCCTGATCCCCCGGGGAGTGGGCCTAAGTCGACAGGTGGACATCTCCCAAGTGGTCCTGGACTGCAAATGGGCACAGGCCAGGCTGAGGGATCCCCCCGCCCGAGTGCACAAATTTTTGTGCACCAGGCCTCTAGTTTGGTTAATAAAATATATTAGAAATTCTAAATGGCAGAATTATGCAGGCCATGGAGAAATTTCAGTGTTATCTTGAAATGTTCTTTAAAGATGTTACTGAATTGATCTAATAAAAAGTGAACCATCTACAGAATAAACCACTTTCTGCTTATATGATAAATGTGAAGAAAAATCTAACTGGATAAAATTATAATGTGAAAAAAAAATAAGCACCTCAAAGAGCAAGAATAAAGCTTTCCTCTGAAGTTGTAATTTCCACATTTTTCTTTGTATGCATGATGAATCATTCTAAATATGAAGATACCATTATGGACATTTGTATCCTTAATTCTGAAGACATTTCAGAGTAGAGAAAGTTAAATAGAGATAGACTCTCTAACTTTGGCCTGTATTTTATCATTTTTATTTAAACCACAAAGTACTTTCTGATCCACAATGCTGTAAAATGAACTAGCTATGGAGCCTTCTATTTGAATCCATGCTACCTGGCCACCTTGTCCAAAAATGGAAGAGAGAGAGAGAGAGAGAGAGAGAGAGAGAGAGAGAGAGAGAGAGAGAGAGAGAGAGGTGTATTAAATGAGAAAAATCTATCAACACATCCTCTTAATAGTAAGTGCCAGATATACTACAATGCCACTGTTCTCAAAACTGCCTGGTACTGGCACAAGAACAGGCATATAAATCAATGGAACAGAGACCCCAGAAAGCCACTGTAGCCAATTAATATTTGACAAAGGAGGCAAGAGCACACAATGGAGTAAAGACAGTCTCTTCAATAAATGGTGCTGGGAAAATTAGATACATGCAAAATTATAAAATTAGACCACCAACTTACATCATACATAAGAATAAGTTCAAAATGGATAAAAGGCTTAAATGTAAGTTGCAAAACCATAAAAATCTTAGAAGAAAACATAGTCAATAAAATCAGACACGTCATAAAATTTTTACTGATACATCTCCTAGGGCAAGAGAAACAAAGAAAAAATAAACAAATGTAACTATATCAAACTACAAAGCTTCTGAATAGCAAAAGAAACCATCCTCAAAATGCAAAGGGAACACCCGGTATGGGAGAACATAATACATCTGCTAAGGGGTTAATTTTCCAAAATATACAAAGAACTCAGATAACTCAACAACAAGAAGACAAACAATCCAATTAAAAAATGAGCAAATAATTTAAATAGACACTTCTCCAAAGAGGATATACAGATGGCCAATAGACACATGAAAAAATGCTCAATGTTGCTAATCATCTCAGAGATGCAAATTAAAACCACAATGAGACATCACCTCACACCTGTCAGAATGGCTACCAATAACAGATCAACAAATGACAAGTACTGGTGCTACTTATTTGATCAAACTGATTAATAAAAAATATTTTTAAGAAAAATATCTTGAATGTATCGAAAGAGTCTAATGTATTCTTACTCCTTCCCTCTTGGAATCCCTATGGTGCTCCAAAATATTGCCAATGGAATTGGTTCCTGTGGTATAATTTGCATGCCACTTTTATTTAGACTTGTTATGAAACTCATAAAACAGCACCACTAATGCACCTGTCTTCAGCTGAAACTGGTTTGCAAACAGCTTCTTTTAGGCAGTGCTGGGAATTTACAGTAATAGAGTATTCACATAAGCCTGTCAGAAATTCATCTTACCTGATAAACATATCATTCCCTGATAGCAAAGAATTAGCAATGTAATAAAGGAAAAATACATCCAAAGCATGAGGGTTAAAAGTCTCCCTGTGACCAATGGAATCACTTATATCCACGAAGATTTTCAATTTCCATGATTCTTTAGTTGGTGTTAAGAAATAAAACAGTAAATGGTAGGCTCTAACTATCCTATCTAATAATAGAGAAACATGGTAATTAACCGTAACTTTGCTACCCTTCCCATTGGCTAATCAGCGAGATATGCAAATTAACTGCCAGCCAAGATGGCGGCCAGCAGCCAGGCAGCTGAAGTGAACATGAGGCTTCCTTGCTCCAGTGAAGGAGGAAGCCAACGTTCCCCGCCTGCCGCAGCCCAGCTCTGAGCTTGCTCTCTAAGAAACAATGTTGCAAATATAGAAGCTAAACAAAACCCAGAAACCTGCTTTCAGTCAGCTGGGATCTCAGAGCTGGAGTCGCAACAAAGTTTCAAATACAGAAGGTAAACAAAGCACAGAAACCTGCTTTCAGCAGCCAAGGTCTCAGAGCTGGAGCCGAGCCTCAGAGCTAAAGCTGGCTCTCAGCTCCAGTGACAGCCATAGAAGGTAAATAAATCCCAGAATAAAAAATAAAAATAAAAAAAGGAGAGGTTGGAGCTTCAGTCACCCGCCAGCCTGAAAACGGCCCTCAGCCCCTCACCCAGACTGGCCAGGCACCCCAGTGGGGACCCCCACCCTAAAGGGGATGTGGCCAGCTGCAAACAGCCATCATCCCCTCACCCAGGCTGGCCAGGCACCCAAGCGGGACCCCCACCCTGATCCAGGACACCCTTCAGGGCAAACCAGCCGGCCCCCACCCATGCACCAGGCCTCTATCCTATATAGTAAAAGGGTAATATGCCTCACTGCCCCGGTGTCAAGCGGAGCTGTGAGGCCTCCCAGCACTGGGATCAGCGGAGCCACGAGGCCTCCTGGCCCCTGGAGCAGTATGACAGAGGGCAGCGCCCAAACCCCCTGATCGCCCTGCGGCTCTGTGCGTGACAGGGGGTGGCGCCACAACCTCCCCATCGACCCTGCCTTGAGTGTGACAGGGGGCAGCGCCCCAACCCCCCAATCTGCCCTACCCTGAGCGTGACTGAGGGTGGCATCGCAACCTCCTGATCCGCCCTGCTCTGTGGGTGACAGGGGGAGCTCCCCAACCCCCTGATGGGCCCTGCTCTGTGCGTGACAGGGGGCAGCACCCTAACCCCCTGATTGGCCGGCTCTGTGCGTGACAGGGGGTGGCGCCGCAACCTCCCCATTGACCCTGCCTTGAGTGTGACAGGGGGAGGCGCCCCAACCCCCCAATCGGCCCTACCCTGAACATGACTGGGGGTGGCATCGCAACCTCCTGATCCGCCCTGCTCTGTGCATGACAGGGGGCAGCGCCCCAACTCCCCAATCAGCCCTGCTCTGAGCCCGACCAGAGGCTGCGGGGCAGGCACCTAGGGATTGGGCCTGCCCTCTGCCACCCGGGAGTGGGCCTAAGCCAGCAGGTCGTTATCTCCCAAGGGGTCCCAGACTGTGAGAGGGATACCCCCGCCCCTCCAGTGCACAAATTTTTGTGCACCGGGCCTCTAGTTTATATATAAAACGTAAAATGCTAACACCTCTTATCTTCTAACAGTGGAAAACACAAGATATAGTTTTAACCATAACTATGGTCAGACGCATCATTCCAGGATGCCTTTGAAGAAGCTAGTCCCTGACTTCTATTTCTATCCCAGGCGTTCTGATATCAGTCAAAAAGTAGGTATGATAAAGGTATAAGTAGCATTTTCTTCACTTTAGTTTGACATGCAACGGTGTAAAACATTGGCATATGCACATTCTTGATTCAAAATTAGTCCAAAGAAGATTATCTAAAATCCAACAAGATTTATAATCTTTCACATATCCTGCTCACTATGGCTCTTTAAGTCTCTTTTCTAGGTATAAGATTCAGTCATATTTGCTAAATCATAGGAAATGAATATATTTATTTTTAGGTAACAATTCTAAAAATAAAAACATATAAATCTTCCCCCATTTCTTCCTATACTTAATACATGCAAATTCTTTTTAAAGATCATTTATAATAAATCAAAATAAGTTCAAATCAGAGGTTACAGTGCAATGATACTTAAATGCAAAATAATTATGACTTTATTGTTGAGAGAAATTTAAGGTATGTTTTTAAAGATATATATTTTAGCATTATAATTCCAGAGTGTGTGTGTGTGTGTGTGTGTGTGTGTGTGTGTGTATTGATTTCAGAGAGGAAGGAAGAGGGAGAGATAGAAACATCAATGATGAGAGAGAATCATTGATCTGCTGTCTCCTGCACGCCCCCTACTGGGGATTTAGCCCACAAACCAGGCATATGCCCTTAACTAGAATCGAACCTGCGACCCTTCAGTTGACAGGCTGACACTTTATCTACTGAGCCAAGCTGGCTAGGGCTAATTCCAGAGTATTAATCTACATAAGTCCCCATTTTCCAATTCACTTATTTTCTTAGTTATTTTTAAAATATATTTTTATTAATTTCAGAGAGGAAGGGAGAGGGAGAGAGAGACTGAAACATCAACAATAACAGAGAATCATTGATTGGCTAACTTCTGCACGCCCCCTACAGGGGATTGAGCCTGCAACTCGGGCATGTGCCCCTGACTGGAATCAAACCCAGGACCTTTCAGTCTGCAGGCTGACGCTCTATCCATTGAACCAAATGAGTTGGGGTTTATTTAGTTTTTAAATAAAAACTATAATAGATTCATAATATTAAAAAGTTTAAACAATATAGTAATGAATAAAATATAATTTTTTGCTTATTTCCTTTGTCTACCTCATTTATATTGTCCTAAAATTTAGCATCTTAAGAGTTTTTAGAATTCATTCAATATTTTTTTAAGAATATACAATAGGCCCTGACTGGTTTGGCTCAGTGGATAAAGCATCAGCCTGCAAACTCAAGGGTCCCAGGTTCGATTCCGGTCAAGGGCATGTACCTTGGTTGCGGGCACATCCCCAGTGGGGTGTGTGCGGGAGGCAGCTGATCGATGTTTCTCTCTCATCGATGTTTCTAACTCTCTATCCCGCTCCCTTCCTCTCTGTAAAAAATCAGTAAAAAAAAAAAAGAATATACAATAGAACATGCATATATTTATGTCTTTATTGCGCTCAGAGTGTTAAGCAACTTGCCTGTGGATACTAAACCTAACAAGTTATATAGCCAAATTAAAACTTGGGCCATCCGATTTCAAAGTCCAGATGTTTCATTATAGCATAATGACAGGATAGATTTTTTTACTGTTAAAATTTTTTAAAGCAACTTTTGTTTTTTCCTTTTTAATTATGTACTTTTAAATATGGAAATCTTCCCATTTGTGCAGACATATCAGTGGCATCTTGCATCATGATTATAGTATAGCACATAAACTATTTCCCAGTCTTTAGCGTTATATGTTTTCTTCCTTTGGGAAATTTATTTTCAAATATTTCTCTTTCAGCTTCAGAAACTGCAAACACTGGTATAGCTCTAGACCCTGCACCTGTGCTGCTCCCGGGGTCACTGAGGAACCCCGGGTCCCCTCCGACATCACTCTTGCTCTACCAGAGCTTACCTTTCCTTTGCTGATGATGAAGAAGGTGTCCCCTCTTGCACCTTGCCTGATGATGTACTCCCCATTTTCATAGTGGGTCTGAAAAATAGAAATAGCAACAGAAAAAAAAACACATTAAGAAAGAAGTCATTCACCAAACAACCCAACCTCTTCCAATATCAGCTCCTGTAGGAGTTTTACTCAAACCTAGAATCCATCATGGTTTAAGAATAACTAATAGTCAATGAACATAATAATTGCATAGAAGTCATTTCTATCATATTCATTTTTAAACTATTTTGTTAATGCCATTTTTCCAGATGATTACATTCATAACTTTCAATCCAATCATTTTAAAAGTTTGATGAAAATATTCTTTTCTCTCATCAACTGAGCATAAAATAAAACAGCAGAGCTGCTAATTAAACTGGTCTCCTGTATTATTTTGTTATTCTCATTTAGCTTTAGTATTCTCCTAACGATGGCCTTTTTTTTTCCCTGAGAAATTACTGTGGCATCTGAAGATCTTCATTTTGAAATCATGTTGACTTTTAGTGTGGGTTTGATGGCCCTAGTTACTTTTTAAGGCACTGCTTCATGCTTTACTGTCCTTGCTTCAGCAATTTAGATTTGGCTCTGTCAAACAGAACGTCTTCATTTTAGGGACTAAAGTCTAGCCGGGCATCTGTGAGCTCATAAACTACCAAATGAGGAGCAAAGGAAGGCAGAAAGAAGAGGACCACTGTCCGCGTGTCAGTATTCTGACCCTGTCACAGCCACTAGGTTCATTCCCAGGTTTGAGATAATTCCTGAAATAGACAGAAGTAATTTCTTTAAGGGGAAGTGGAAGAAAGTGTATTGCTGTGTCATGAGGTGTAACAGGGAAATGAGAGCTGTGCCATCTGCCTTCTTCTCTGTAGCTTAGCAAGGGAGCCATATTTGGAGAAAGGAAATATTGCTTTGCACACTCCTTAGGGAAGAGACTTTGTGGTTTGCATGTGACTTGGCTGTGATTTGTCTTTACACTTCAGTACCACATTTCTGAATACTTTAGTCTATGTGCTCTTAAAATTGCCTTTCATTAATACTTGACATTGAGAAAAGCCATCATTTTCTTAATATGGAAAATTAACATACTACCTAATCTCTCTGTGTGTGTTTTTTGCTCAAACACAACTCATTTTCTTATAAAAAGCTTTAAAATTAGGATTATAGAACACACATTCTTCAACTGATTTATTTCATTTAACAAGATATCTACTAGTATGGTCTTGCTGCTTTGAAAAGATCTGTATGACATATAGATTTGAAAAACAAATGGTGATTCCTACTTTCATTTATCAATTCAACAAACATTTCTGAGTGTCTCTGATCAGGTCTGATGATGCAAAGATGAGTCAGACAAAAATCTCATAGTAGCGCCGACTGGTACATCTTTCTTTGATGGCAGCAATGTTATATAGCTGCATTGTCCAATCTGGCAGCCTCTAGCTGAGCTGTTGAAATGTGGCCAAGGTGACTAAGAAGCTGAGTTTTTAAGTATATTTAATTTTAACTACTCATATGTGGTTAGTAGCGATTATATCAGATAGGGCGGGTAGTAGCTAAAGTTGACCAGGGAAGAGTCTTTGTCTGTAGCAGTGCCAGCCTGACCTAGCCTCTCTGTCATCTCAGTTCAGTGCAGTCAGGAGGAAGACGTGTGAGTGAGAAGCTTCTAGCTGAGCCCAGCCTCAGCATTAGAGTGTCCACATCTAAAGCCCCAAATACCTTAGGGCAGAGACAAGCCATTTCTATCACATCTGAATTCCTGACCCACGAAATCTGAGAACAAAATGGCTCTTCCTCTGTGCCACTGGGTTTCAGGGTGGTTTGTTACACAGCAGTAAATAACCTCAACAGGCAGAGAGGGGGCTGTGACCCGGTATGTGGCTCCTGCCTTCTCCTGGAAGCTCTGGCTTTGATTGGTTCTAAAGTTCAAGCCCATCAGCTGCTGTGGTGAAAGATGGTGTCTTCCCCATCTTTGGGGTCTCAGCTGAGAGGGGAGGGAAGAGTCTGGAACCCAGCCCAGTCAGAATGGTATCCCTAGCACAGTGGGCAAAGCACTTTCATGACCCTTGTCTTGTGGAAGCTTTGCAATAACCAGAGGAGGGGTTTCAATATGAGAAGTTGAAGCAAACACAGTGACTAACTAGCCAAAGGTCATATCGTCAATAAGAGGTTAAAGCAGCACTCAATGCAGGTACTTCTTTCCTGTCCCATGGTGAACTGTGCTGGAGTTAGTGAAAAATATGGGCCATTCTCCTCCACTTCCCCACCCCAGCCTGTGGCTGGAGGGGTTTGTGTGGACAATCACTAGCATCTTATACTTTGCAAAGAAGAGATGTGTCCAAGTCACCTGTCAGGGATAAACAAATAGACTGGTCCCAGCTCCCTGGTTGTAAGTAAAAGAAAATCCAACCATGACTAGCAAAATGGGAAGGTACTGAGTAACAAAATAGTTAGTGGCATCCAAAACTTCTGGATCCTGGGGTTAAATCAGACCTTGGCCTCCCTCTTGTCCTTACAAGTCTGTCTGTCACACACTAGCTTCTCATGAGGGTCCAGGGTTTGCCAAGATGACAGTCGGTTCCCCTCCTGTCCAGACCAGCTGGCTCTTTCATGATTTTAGGTCCTTCATCCCGCAGAGTAGAAAGTTGAACAGGAATATCTGCAGACTGTTTATTAATTCATGGAAATTATCCAATCACCTTCTTAATATTATCTGATAGGGTTTTGTAACTTGACACCCACAATTGCCGTATCAGTTACTTTAGCATACCTATGCAAGTATTCACAGTTCATATTTCCATGCTGCATAAGCCCACAAACTCAGGGGTCCTGAGAAGAGCCTATGGAACAATGGCCCAAAGCAGCCCACCTCCGGGAAAGATAATGTTCATGGTGTTATGGGATCACAATGACTGTGCTGTCCTGAAATGTCCAATTGCACCTGCGGGGAAGATGATCAGGCATGCTGATGCTTCAAGAGTCTCTGTAATTATGTCCCGCAAATGCCAGCAGGTTCACTGTTTTTTGAAGGTCACTTTGCAGCTCTACCACTTCTTTATTTCCAATTAAATCAAAGAAAAACATAGAATTTAGAATGGCCAGAAACCTGAGCAACTCTTAGACATCTCCATCCTTATCTTCTCCCATTCTCACCCTCATTTATTCTGTTTTAGGAACACTGGCTCTTTCTGTGCCTTGTGCTTACCAGACTGGCTCCCTCTTCAGAACTTTGCATTCAGTAAACTATCTAGCATACTCCTCCTCAAAATATTTGTCATTATCTTGTTCCCATTATTCAGGCCTCAATGAGACCTTTCTATTTATAATGTGCCCTTCACCACCACTCATTTTCTAGCCTACATTTTTACAAGGTGTTTTGTTGTTGTTGTTGTTGTTGTTGTTGTATTGCCAGGCTCTCCAAAGGTGTGTGATACAACTCTACACTTTGGGTGATGACAAACAGCTGCAAACCATAGCACAACTGAGCCTCCTGTGAGAAAGGCCTATCACACCCGTCATGATTTAAAATTATCCTTTTAGGTTTGCTGTCTGTGACCACACCCCTGTCACCTGCTGCTTAGAGAATTGAGGGCATTTTACATTTATTTCCATTGTTTCACTTAGAACAATATCTAGCACAAAACAGGCATTCAATATATAATCTAAACTAAGGATAGATTTGGTCCACACCCTTTTATTTTAAACTAGAGGCCCGGTGCACAAAATTTGTGCACTTGGGGGGGAGGGGTCCTGCAGCCTGGCCTGCACCCTCTCGAAGTCTGGGAGCCCTCAGGGGATGTCCGACTACTGCGGAGGCGGGAGAGGCTCCCACCACCACTGCTGTGCTCACCAGCAGTGAGCCCGGCTTCTGGCTGAGCTGCTATCCCTTGTGGGAGCGCACTGACCATCAGGGGGCAGCTCCTGCATTGAGCATCTGTCCCCTGGTGGTCAGTGTGCATCATAGCGAACAGTTGTTCTGCTGTTTGGTCAATTTGCATATTAGCCTTTTATTATATAGGATGGGAAAGTGGAGTTATAAGTGATAGATTAGAGGGATGGATAGAGAAAGAAAATTGACAGCATATCTAAATGTAAGCAATGCATTCCCCCAAGACAATAACTTGGAATAATGTTTCTGAAACTTGAGAGTTAAAAAAGCCAACCTTGTTTTTGTCACTAGAAGAAAAATGGGTAGAGCTTTTTATTGTTCATATGTATGTATTTGTATTCTCAAAATTCAACATTAATATACATTTCCAGTTAAATTTACAATTCTACACATACTTGCTGACATTTGACAAAAGGCATACTGCAACACTGGATATGGCTCTTAGAGGCCTTGGAAGTGGCTCCTTGGTAATATGTACAATTCATTTTCATTTTTTCAAATCAGACTCATAATTTTTATATTAAATATATTGCATTTATTTAAATTTATTGGGTGACATTGGTTAATAAGATTATATAGGTTTCAAGTGTACCGTTCTATGATACATCATCTGTATATTGCATTGTGTGCCCACCACCCAAAGTCAGATCTTCTGTCATCATATATTTGACCCCCTTTATCCTTTGCTACCTCTCCACCCTCCTCTCTGGTACTCACATACTGTTGTCTGTGTCTATGAGCCTAAAAATTCCACCAAAGAACTAATAGAAACAATAAATATAGTAAAGTTGCAGGAAACAGAAATCAATGTCCAAAAATCCACTGCATTCCTATATACTAACAATGAAATTTCAGAAAAAGAAATTAAAAAAAAAACAAAAACAAATTCCTTTTTTAATTGCAAGAAAAGGCTAAAACACTGACGAATAAGCTTAGCAAAGGATGCAAATATACTGGATTTTAACTGGTGATTTTATTTTCAACCCCCTCATTCTAAAATAACCTGTAATTAAAGTCATTTAATATGTAAAAATTCTGAAGTATATCATTCTGAAGTAAATTACCACCTTCATTATTTCAGTCAGAAATTATACCTTTATACCTATGGATTTTTTAAAGTTTAAGGTTGGCGTTATCCCTGTCTTTATTAAATCACAGAACATCTATCAATTGACACTGCCCTAACGATTACAGCACGGTGGTAATTGCTACCAATTTTAAAAATAACTGCAATAAGTATGAACCACTTTAGTGTGCCTGAATACTACATTCTTGAGGTGAAAAATAACAATTGGAACATCAGCGAGTTAAAAGTCAATATGGTCTCAAGTCATGATTTCTGCCTCATTTTTTCAGAGGACAGGTATATTTTAGAAGAAAAGTATGGCATCAGAAAGGAGAAAACTTTCTTTAAAATATTTGCGTCTACCTTTCTGGAGCCCAAATCAGTGAAAGTCCTCAAAGGAAATTCTTACTTCTCCTCAACAACCCATATTTATTTCAAAGACAAGACCTCTTTGTGGAGAACAGGATCACTGACCAGCTTTATCAGTCAAAAAAACAACACCACTCTAGTTAGTAGCCACAAAGTATTTCTTGGTCCAAGAATTTTCTTCTACTTGGTAAACTCTGATCATTAGACACGTCTGGGTGTAGATTATCCAGGGTTACCAAGAAAGACTGACACAGTCATTATTACACCATAACATTTCACTTTGCTATCTTTGAACTCTGGGATTTGGAATCTGAAGTTGGGGAAAAATCTATTCAGGAGCCACAGATTTCAACACAGAACTAGGCCTCTACTAACCACAGACAGCAAATGTCATGTGGGGGCCTTTCTCTCTCATAGAACTAAATTATCAAGGGGACCTGTTCATTTATGAAGCATTTCCATAGATAATATCTAGCCTTTATCAGTCTACAAGTTTGATGTACTTTCCTTCCTATATTCTAAAGGAAAATTAAAACTTCCTGATATCCCCAACCACAAATTAACCAAAACACTGAAAAAAAAACAGCCCAACAAATCAAAGCCTGGGACTTGTTTTTTCTCTTCTTCAAACCACCACCATCCTGTCCCAACCAACTGGACATCTGGGATACATATCTCTCTACTACAGATTTTTTTTCTATTTCAAAGCCATGGCTCACCTTTCACTCGGGACACTTTCTTAATTTATAACCAGTACTTTCCCACACCTGTTGGGCTGGACAACGACTTGGCTCCTTGGCTGCTCATACTTACCTACAAAATCCCCCTTCACCAAAACTAAATGTCAGGTCCACATAAGGGACACGCCCTTGTCAGGGGAGTCTGGTCATTGATTAATTTCAAATAGCGTTTATCTGAGCTCTCTATACTTGAGACACTGCATTTGGCACTGAGGCATCAGGGATATGTGTGACACAGTCCATAACTTGAGAGGCAGCATAGCATGGGGATTACATATGTGGATACTGGAGCCAGACTGCCTGGTTACAAATCCCAACTCTGCAACCCTAAACAAGTCACTTAACCCTCCTGCGCAGTTTCCTTTTCTGAAAAGTATAATTATAGCTGCATAAACAGGCTTTTGTGGGGATTAAATGAGTTAACAGACACAAAGCATAGAGCTTGTCCCATTGTAAACAGTATATACCAGTAAATTATTTTTTTATTACCAAAGAAAGTTTAGTGTAAGGAGATAGGATGGTACACAAATAATTTACCAGAAATAATATGTAGCTTTTCCCAGGCAGGTAGCAAATCCCTGCTGAATGGGGAGAAGGAGCAAGGGCTTTCCAAACAGAGGGAACAATATTTGTAAAGGCACAGAGATGGTGAATGTATGCAGTTTACAAAGAGAACAGGTCAGAGTGGCTGAATCTAAAAACTCACAGGGTTGCAATGCATTTATTTTTATTGGGTCATTTTCAATTCTACTATCATTACTCCAGTGACCTTCAAATGCCTTGGACAACTGGAAGCTTCATGTGTTCTTTACCGTTCTGTCCTCAATCACAGAAATTCACGGCAGTAAACTTCACTCCCCACCTTACTCCATATTCATATGTACATAGATCCCTAATGAATGCTGTGTGGACAAGAAGAAATGCAAAAACACATCCTGAAGAGACAAAACAGGGAAGCTCAGCAAAAATAAACACACACTTGGTCTGCTTAGACATTTCCCCAAGACAATCCCACTGTGACTGGTCCAGCCAGGTGCATGTGGGAAGGAAGGATGGTTTCAAGATCACCATAATCAGTGTCCTCAGCCTAACCACGGGACCACCATGCCACTGAGAATGAGGATGCCAGTGTTAATTAGGAGCGCTACAGTCACCCATGAACTGGGCCTGCCTTCCACTCCTAACGGGCTGACTCACAGAGCCCCCCAGAGAACCTAGACATGGTAGAAACCCAGTATGAGCAGAAAGCATGGCCTTTTTGTTAAATACAGACAGCTAAGACTTCTGGATAGTCTTCCTATCACTGCCCTTCCTACCACACCTGCCCAGATCCCCAAGGTTATTTAAGACACAAGTAGCTGGAACCATGAGTATGAGTTTATGGCACCACCACTGCTGAGGATCTGTGTCCATGCAGCTGTCCCTTGATGTCATATTAGCCCCTGATGAAACATGAAACATGCCTCCATGTAACTGTGTTTATCAAACTCCTTCACCATGAACTTTTCCTTCTGGTTCTGCGATCCATTCTGACTACTAGGAGCTTGTGTTCTGTCCCTCACTGCCTGAACCACTGAATTTCCATCTGCTTTGAAGATCTCTACTGAGCTAACCACTTATGCTTGAAACCAGGGATTGTTCTAGAAGTCAGTTTGACCTCACTGGATGGGATAGACATTGTGAGAAGGGACTATCAGGCAGGCCTAAGCCTCATCCTGACCAGAACTGTATGGTCACATCCCTGAGGACACCTTGACTTCAGAATAATCCTTGCCCTAGCAAGATGTTGAGGCTGATTCTTATCCATTTCCACATTGATGACAAGGACACGATGTCCTGGGACTGTGTAAGCTTATCTTAGAAAATTAATTTCTTGTCCCAGAATATATCAAGCCAATAGACTGGCTGAGAGACAGAATTAAGGCTTGTTTAGTGACTTACAAGCAGCATTTTAAAATGTAATAAAACATAAAATACCAAATGTATTACACATAGTGAGAATAAATATAATTTACAAAGTTCTATGTATGTGTGAATATCTATGTGCATTCTAGGTCCCAATGTCAAATGTATTTCTCACTACACAAACACAACTTTGAAGAAATAAGTATTTTTCTTCCTTGACAAAAGTTATGACATTTTCAGAACCTCTACATGAAATCACCTTTAGACATTTTATCATTAATAAAAACACTAGTACTGGATATTTTTTCACTTTTGAATTATTTCACTTTTGAAAAGGTAAGTATAATTTGAAAAGACTGGCTCTTCCTTCATTTGGATAAGTGACACTTTGACTCAGTTCAC
This sequence comes from Myotis lucifugus, assembly GCF_000147115.1. Lineage (NCBI taxonomy): Eukaryota > Metazoa > Chordata > Mammalia > Chiroptera > Vespertilionidae > Myotis > Myotis lucifugus. The sequence continues at coordinate 190,473 of NW_005871536.1, forward strand.
CACTGTTTTCTCATCTGGCTTTCTGCTCTTCTCACCTCAGTGCTGCCCCCATCTGTCCTGCTGTCGGAGAGAATGCAATCATTTCCATTTTTGTTTACCCAAGTATTCAATTTTCTTTTTTTATATAACTTAATTTTTAATGTATTTTTATTGCTTTCAGAGAGGAAGGGAGAGGGAGAGGGAGAGAGAGATGGAAACCTCAATGATGAGAAAGAATCATTAACCAGCTACCTCCTGCACACCCCCTACTGGGGATCGAGCCTGCAACCCAGGCATGTGTACAGACTGGGAATCAGTGCTCAACCACTGAGCCACATTGGCCAGACCAAGTACTCAATTTCCTAAAAACAAACTAACACTTCTCAAAGTGCAATAAAACTGAGTGGGATTTTGGTCAACTGGAATATAGAATTCTGGTTTCCTCCTCTGAATTTCAAACATTTTTGAGGCCTTTTTGTCTTTGGTGTTCAGATCACATCATTATCCTTTAAGCCTCTTAAATAGCTTCAGAATTTAATATTCAAAGACAGCTGTTGACCCAGCGTGGCCCCCCGGACTAACTGAATTCTCACCATGAATATTAGGCAAAGGAGAGACAAACCTGAGATGAAATTCCATAAATGCTTGGGTTTTATTTGCTGTTTAACTGAGTTCTTCAATGGCATGATTTTCCAAATGGATTTTCAATTCTCTGCTTTTACTTGCAGAGATATTTTATGTGAACATATTCATATAATACAATGACTAAGAGTGATGTCAAGGCAGGCACACAAAATGCCAAAAATCTTTAAAAAACTAGTTCATTTCGGATCTATTCATTTCACAACAGAAAACTGTTTATAGAGTAGACAAGCAGGCGTTCCCATTCCACATAATTACACTATAACTCAAATTTAACAATTTGATCTATAAAGGCAATTAGCTTTGGCAGAACTTGAAAATTATTTGCCCTGATAGATAATAAAATGTGTTACAAGGAATCACACAATTCAGTGTCTCAGAGTCACCATCTGAGGAATAAATATGTTTTGAAGTTTCAACTAAAATAAATATAGTACTCAAAAAAGAAAAACAGATTAATCACAGTTTCCCATGAACTAAATAGCAAATAGAGAGAGTGAAGTGAGTCCAAAGTATGTTGAAGCCACTAAATATTTTACTTCTTTAAAATAAACATTTCACGTTTCTCTTTGAGAGGACACTGCTTAGTTTAAAGGGGCAGCTGGAGTCACCGAGGACCAGAAGGAAGAGGAAGCAGAGAGACTTTAGATTACACGAAGGGGGAAGGGCTCCTAATGTTGGCGCATGCAGGTCTCGCCTCAAAGATATTTTATTTCTGTCTGGACTGTTTTGAGAGTGGTCTTGTTCAACGCTGAGGTTACAGTCATTTATGAGCCTGCCCCCTTCTTGATTCCACAATCTGCCACAGAACCACTCGGAGATGGTGTACCGGGAGAGGCTGCGGTGCCTCTCAAGGACACGAGACAACTTTTTCCAGAATGTGCATGAGTATGCTTACCGGAAGTAATAACCAAAGTGATGCACAAAATATTTAATAACTAGACTTCAAAGACTTCAAAGGCACTAGCCAATCGGACAGCATCGGGGCTGGAGCAGGAGCCTCAGGAGCCTCCAGGATCATGGGGAACGAGCTGGGGCAGCTGGCAGGGTGCTCCGGGTAAAACCTTTTACTCACGGGTATGCTAGTAGATCATCGTGTTAGCAACTCGTGCAAACATATCGAACAGAGCCCTAGAAACACTGCTCCACCTTCTTACCCCACAGCCCCTGCTTCACACATATTTGAAGGGTTCTGAATTCAGAATGAGCATCACTACTGCTAATCATAGCTGCAATGATAGAATCAAGGAACTTCGGTAACTGAATCTGCACAGAAGCGGAGGGAGGACACACTGTCTCCTAGACCAGAGGTCCTGACCGGGAACAGCTAAGTAGCTGACGGGGGTCAGGACATGCAACCCCAACACACGGCACCTTGGCATACTGACTATTTGAAGCTGAAAGAGTGAGAAAACAGCAGGAGCAGGAGTGTCACTCTGACCTCCCCTGCCCTTGTCCACCGAAACAGGTTACAGAACCCTATTGAGAGGTGCTTTCCTACACCCTGAGCAAAGGAGCACTCTCCTGTCTGAAGACAAATGGAATCCAAGGAGAATATGAACCAACAGGCCTTGCTACACTTACTACTCCCCTGTTTACTACACTCACATCATACTCCTTGACCTGAGATATTTCTACACACTGTCCACCCTCCTTTACGCCTGGCATAAACTACTCAGGTCCACCTGTTTCCTTGGCCTGCGTTTCTTAATGAAGGTTTCTGTATCATGTAAAGCTTATATTGAATACATGTGCATCTTTTTCTCTTGTTAATCTGTCTCCCTCAGTTTACTTGGCAGACACCCTAAGAGGGTTGAGAAAAACTTCCCTCCCCTGTGTAGCTAAAAAAGTGAAAGGACCCTAAATAAAGAGAAAACAGCATTAAAGGGGTACTCAGTGATCAAGCATGGAAAGAGGAGGCTCAGAGCAAACACAGGGGAGCAATCAGAGATCACAGCTCAGCCCTAGCTGGTGTGGCTCAGTGGATAGAGTGTCGGCCTGCAGACTGAAGGGTCCCGGGTTTGATTCCGGTCAAGGGCATATGCCTGGGTTGCGGGCTCGATCCCCAGTGGGGGGGCATGCAGGAGGCAGCCAATCAATGATTCTTTCTCATTGTTGATGTTTCGATCTCTCTTTCCCTCTCCCTTCCTCTCTGAAATTAATAAAAATATATTTTTTAAAAATAGATCACAGATATGAGGGTGATAAGTTATTTGGTCACTAGACAGAGGTATGCTACTGTCACAATGTATATTCTATCAGCCTTGGAACCTGAATCTGTTATGGTTTGAGCCACTTTCCTTGGCTTTAAATCAAAAGACAACCTTCTCATAAAAGTGCTTGCTTTCCATATGCCTCAACTTGAGGAGGGAAGAAGTGAGAGGTTTGCTTTATAGTCACACATCTGATTGAGGCCCCCACACCCAAAGTACTAGGCTGGCATATGGCTGGCATATGGGTCCATGTATCAGTCTCAAGTGATACTAGCTGATTATACTAAAATTTGGAGCATTAAAAATATGCTGGATATAGATATAATATCCAGCTTCTTTTCCTGCTAGGGGGAAGCCCAGATCTTCTATGGTAAATGTCAACAAGGTAATGCCACCCTCAAGACCTGCCTTCCTACTGCTACCTCAATCTCCTGCACCCACAGGCTATGCCATAGGGTTTCGGCAGACATCCATCCACTGCTAAAAAGAAAAGCTAGGGCCTTTGTCCTACCAACATCCAAAGGGCTTTTCCCCTATTTTGTGAAGTATGCTCAATCCAGACAGTGTTGTGAGAACAGATTCGCAGAACATGGCTGCTATAGAAGCCCTGGTGGTTCACTCACTTGCATTTAAGTATGACCACAGTGGTTGAGGCTGCCCGCCAGCAAGTTTGTTTGCCTATTTCCAGCAGTGGACAAGGGGTTTCAGTTGAAATTCTGCTAATTCTCCTGACCACAATATAATATTTTAGAATAGCTATAAAGACTCACTTTTATACTCCAATGTTAACTCACATCATAAAAAATAACAGCTACTATTAATTGGAGACTTGCTACAAGCTACACAATGTTCTAAGGATATCTCAATTAGTGCAATGACTCATTGAAGCCTTATAATCTCCATTTTACCAGAATAAAATGGAAGCTTGGACAGGTTGAGTAGGTTTCCAAGATCGCCAAGCAATTAAGCTTTAGACACAGCAGTTGAATCCAAGTTTGCTTTAGAAAGCCTATGCTCACAGATTGACTTCGTCCTAATCCCACAGATCAATTTTTCTTATTGAGAGAGAGAGAGAGAAAGAGAGAGAGAGAGAGAGAGAGAGAGAGAGAGAGAGAGAGAGAGAGAGAGAACATGAACATGTTGGCAGTAACAATCCCAGGAAAACTACTTGGACATGAAGAATGTGAAGTCTCAATTTTTTGCAATGTATTCAATTTTATCTTATTACAAAATGATTCCTAAACCACTGCTGCAATCCTACTACTTTGGGGCTCAAAAACTTAAATAGCTGAACCTTTTCTATGGCATAACATTCAAGGTTCTTGCTGTGGAATGTAAGACCCTCTGGAATCTGGCACTGGTTTAAATACCACCCTCACCCCTTCCTCTACACTCCAGCCACTCCAGGGCCTTACCTGCTTCCTTCCCACTTACATGCTTTGCATCTGCTATTCCCTCAACCCCTAAAGTTCTTTCTCTCCTACCTCTACACATACAGTCCAGTTCTTTAATAAGCTCTCCCTTGATTCTCTAAGTAGAGAAACCTTATTTACCATAGAACACTTTTGTCACACAATTGCAGCGTTCCACCTTTTGTTCTTAGTTATTATTTATATATCTATTCTATACTCAAAGGAGAACAAAGCCAGCATAATTTTTGTCCTCCAACTCCAACTACAGCCACCACAATGCCTTCTGCTAAAGAAGGGGCTCAGCCTGGCTAGTGTGGTTCAGTGGTTGAGCATCGACCTATGAACCAGGAGGTCATGGTTGGATTCCAGATCAGGACATATGAGTTGTGGGCTCAAACCCCAGAAGGGGTGGGTGTTCAGGAGGCAGCCGATTGATGATTCTCTACCATCATTGATGTTCCTATCTCTCCCTCTCCCTTCCTCTCTCTAAAATCAATAAAAAACCTATTTTAAAAAAAGAAGGGGCTCACCAAAAGTGTATTCAATTGCATTAATTTGAATTTGCATTATTTTGTACTATTTTAAAAATACAAATATCCTTGACAGAGTAATACTTTCAGTGTTGGAAAATAAATCAGTATTACTAACACATACTTTATAATTTACAAATAACTTTTATGTATATTAACCTGGATTATTACAAGAAGCTCTTTGGATACTTATTAAAAACATCATTATCTCCATTTTTCAGATGAGAGATTAAAAATAATTATTTGCTTTTTCTAACATCTGCAGAATAATTATGTAGCAGCCACAATGCTAAGCACATATCTCAATTATTTTATTTCTCAAAAGCTTTAGATGGAATAGAGAAGTATTTCTTACAGATTCTTAGCAGTTTATAAGCATCCAAAACTGGAAACTATTTATTTCCAAGCCTGTGTCTAGAGGAAAAATTCACAGGCAATAGCTTTGAAATAAATGTCCTCAAGAGAAAGTTTTGTTGTTGTTTTTTATCTTATTCCGTTTCCCTACTTGGTTCTATGGGGATCAATGGTACTGAAGGGAATGGGCACATTTTTGTTTGAGCTTAAATAATGAATCTGATTTAGTAATTATTGCCTTATATGGCTATGGTCAGATACTTCCTCTGGTGGCAAGTAGAAAATAAAATGGAGATTGTAGCATAATATACAATAATTTACCTAGCATCAGTACAGAATGATGTATCTGTCCCCAATGAGCAAAAATATCCATATAATTCCTTTTCCTATTTTAACTAATTTGGTTAAATGCATTTATACTGTAATATCCATTTTACTATTTAAACATGTATGGAACACATTTGCCTTTTATGACTGACCTGGGCTCATCATTATTCACATCGATCATTGATTGTCCTGAGCCACGGGGTGGCCATGCCCTGTGTGGGAGATGAGGCATGCAGGCCAGGTGGTTTTAAATGGTCACCCCCTACCCATGACTGACCTTTTGTTAATTCTCTTATTTCTTTCCTTGCTGCCAAGTTGCTAGATCAGATTTCTCTCAACCTTAAGTACCAGGTCACCAGCAGCATCCCAATATGCCATGCCCCAAATTAGTTCCATTTTAATGAAGAATCAAGTAAATAGGTTCAGTACCATATTAGGAAATAGGCATACACAGATGAGTAAAACATGCCTTTTATGTGTTTGTAGTCCAGACAAGGCGGGGGGAGGGGGGGAGTGAAATTAGACAATTTCAAAATAACACAGAAATGCTTTGCTAGAGGTCGTTACAGCAGGAAAGGCTTGGTGGTACGGGTTCGGAGATGACTCCCAGAAGAGTTAGTAGCTTGATGTATGAATAGGAATCAGCAAGATGAAAAGGTAGCGAGTGGGATAAGAGAGAGAAAGAAGGAATCCTCGGGTACAGGAACTAGCGTGGTTTGCACAGAGAATGACTAACTTCTCAGTATTACTAAAGACCACAGTTAGCGCCCTAACCGGTTTGGCTCAGTGGATAGAGCGTCAGCCTGCGGACTCGAGGGTCCCAGGTTTGATTCCGGTCAAGGGCATGTACCTTGGTTGCAGGCACATCCCTAGTGGGGGGTGTGCAGGAGGCAGCTGAACGATGTTTCTCTCTCATCGATGTTTCTAACTCTCTATCCCTCTCCCTTCCTCTCTGTGAAAAATCAATAAAATATATATATTTTTTAAAAAAGACCACGTTTAGGAAGCAAGTGGTAGAACCTGAGACGAGCGGTATAAAGGTGGCCCTTGGTGATATCTCCTTTGGCTTTATTCCATGGGTGACAGGAGCCACTGACGGGATTTAGACAAGAGTAAGGAAGAGAGCTCAGCTAGAAAGACTTGGAGCCAGACATACATAGCTTCTCAAATATTTTTTGAATAATTTCTCAAAAATGAATGTGATTCAATATATGATGAGAGAATACAGCTGGAAGAGTAGGTTTAATTTGGAATAATTTCTTACAGGAGATACACACTGTCCATGTGTCCAGGAGGGAGTCCAATATCCTGTTTCTAATCATCTGTGGGCTGGGAAACCACTAGTCAACCACACAGCTTCCAAATTAAGCTGCCCATTAATATCACCAGGCAGGTTTTAAAAGTCCTGATACCTAGGCCTTCTCCCAAATATATTAAATTACACCCCCTAGAGCTGTGCCCCAGTAATTGTTACAGTTCTCCACGCGATTCGGGATTCAGCCATGACTAAGAACTTCTCTCAAGTACTGGACTCAGATCTGAGACTAGGAAAGGGCTTTCTTTCCAGTAAAGTATATGGACTGTGACATTTTGGACTTGACGTTGCAGGCGTATTTTGACACAGGTGGTAGTGCCCCTTGACGGCACAGCTCAACTGTTGCTTCCTCTAACAAGTTTTTTTCTGAAGGATAGTAGACGGGAGCTTTCCCATTTCTCTCTAATAGCACTTTTATGTTTATGGAGCTTGGTGGAAAGAAAGTTTATAGGTTGAAGCAGGAGATCACACAAGATGAAACCAAATTATATTGGAAGGAAATCCAGTTATAAACATTTAAGTGCAAGGTGAAAAGGAGTCCAGTCTGTTGGTGCCAAGGCATGGAATGACTCTTCACTGTGGGCTATTTATGCGCCAAGCTTTCTGATTTCACTGTGAAGAACAGAACATAACATAATAGACAAGGATATAAACTTCCAGCCTGCATATTAGCAGTTCAGTAAAAAACAAGAAACACAACCTTGGGCCACAGTTTTTTTGACAAGCTCCATAAATATCCTATCCTTAATGTCATTCCCAATTCAGAGGATGCATGGTTTCAATCATGGCTCTTGCAAATAGGAAGGACTGTATACAGCACTATTTTCTTTAATCTAGAAGTTTTGACCTATAGAGAGAGCTTTACGACAAGACAGATTAAGTCTGAAAGGTGTCTTTTTCTTTTTCAAATTTTTAGGACATTTTTTAATACTCTTGTTCATTTTTAAGAAGCTCTTACCAAACATAGGAAAGTTTTATTGCAGCAGAATTTTGAATAGTGCAGTGGGCTTTGGTGTAGTTAAAGGAAACAGTGCTCTTAGCATTTACAATACCAAAACCAATTCTAAGCAGGCACTTAAAACTTCGCTGAAGCAAACATACTTTAGGGCAAAAATAAACTGAGCTTCAGAACAGTACGCCTGGGATCTATTTAACGCAGGCAGGAGGTTATACGCAGCCCAAAGTAAACCTTGGGCACAAGTTACACACAACAAAGAGGTATAACCTTTTCCTCCCCCCCTGGAAGGAATGCTTAAGGGAGTGAACTGGAGTGGAGATAACAAATGAGTGTTTTTCAAAATTGTGCATCTCCAGAGGAGAAAGACCAAGGGAAAGAGACTTATTGAAGGTAATTGACTGGTTTAACTTTGCACATAGTATGCAACAAAGACACATGCACAAATCTTGTTGGAAATCAAAGGCAGTTAGGCCTGTAGGGTTCTTTTCGAAATACGTGTCCGATGAACATAATGGAATGTGTAGGCAGGAACTGTGCATATCTGAAGAGGAGGAAAGCAAAAAGCCTGCAGTTCTTCTTTTTTTTTTTTTTTTTTATAGCTTGGAGATCCAGGACGTCCAGTGATTAGCCATTTTGAGAATTATGGGGGGAGGGGGGAGGGGAGGAAGCCTCTCACTGTAAAAACAGCTGTAGGCATCCTGCTTATTTCCAGTTCTCTAAGTATAAAACCGTGACAATTTCAGCAGAGTCTGTTTGACCTGGGTGCTCTGTGGATAATCTTCCACTGCCAAGCTAGAAATAGTAACCCTCCAGAAGAAACCTTTACCCATAATACAGTGTAACCATGTAACAGTCTTGGCTGTAGAAAGGTTTGGGTTCAGCCAAACCATTATTCATTTTTTGTTTTATGTCAAACTAGTTTAGTAAACCAGCTTCAGGGTCACCTTTTGCAAAGCAGGCGGTCACTGTCCTAGACTTGCAGTGCGAAGGTGAACTGAATCACTGCCTTCTCCTCACCCCATTCCCTCAATTGTTTCTATCTACCTGCTTGGAAAAAGTGAGGTGGGAAATAGATGCAATTTTCTGGACTGTTTAGAAAAGTTGTTCTCATCCTGTGTTGGGAATTAGAAAGAAAAGGTGGTGTTTATAAAAATATATTCCCCAAGACTTATCTGGAGAGTTTCAGATTAGTAGCAGCATCTACCATCTTATACATTCACTTACTAGAATGCAAGTTTTTTGTAATACGAGATCTGTAACAATTTATTACAGAAGAAAACACACACACTTGCCCCACCCCTACCCCCCCCAACACACACACGCACACACACACACACACACACACACACACAAATGCATCACATCGCGTCCCTCTGAATTGAGTTTTGCGAAACCATTTCTTTGGGTCTTTTGGTTGCAGTCACTATCATCCATCAGCTGTGCACCCAGGTTAGGTAAATAGCACACCTGACCAATTATCTAGTGAATAGAGGCAAGCAGACAGCCCGCTGGAAAAATGAGGCCCTCAAAAATTGCTTTCTTCCTCAAATGCAGTTCTGTGGCATGAGTTACAGACTTAATGTCTTTTCTTACTCACAGAACCTCTCCTGGCAGACACAATCTCAAAACACTTCCTTTGATTAAGATAATTCACATACCATAAGATTCACCCTTTTAAAGTGTACAATTGAGTGGTTTTTAGATATTCACAGAATTGTGCAACCATCACCACCATCTAGTTCAAGAATATCTTTATCCCCCCAAAAGAAACTCTATACCCATTAGCAACCACTCCCCTTTCCACCTTCTCCCAGTCTTCAGCAACCAGTAATATACTTTCTGTCTCTATGGATTTGCTGAATCTACACATTTCATACCAATGGAATTATACAATATATGGCCTTGTGTATTTGGCTTCTTTCACTTAGCATGTTTTGTTTGTTTGTGGGGGGTTTTTGTTTGTTTGGTTGCTTATTTTTGTTAGTCCTCATCCAAATATATTTTTCCATTGATTTTTAGAGAGAATGGAAGGAGGAGGAGAGACAGAGAGAAAGAAACATTGATGTGAAAGAGACACATCGATTGGTTGCCTCCCGCCAGCACCCTGACCAGGGCCAGGATTGAGCCCTCAACCTAGGCATGTGTCCTTGACGGGAATTGAACCTGGGACTCTTCAGTCCTCAGGCTGACGCTCTATCCACTGAGCAAAACCAGCTAGGGCCACTTAGCATGCTTTTAAGGTTCATCCATATTGTAGCCTGAACCAGTACCTCTCTTCTTTTTATACCAGGTGACGGGAGGATATGGATAGGATCATTTTGTTTAATACCTTCTGCCTTTGGCAACTAATCATTAAAGAAATTAACTGGCATCTATTGTGGTTTATTGTTGTATGTGTCCCAATTATCAGATTTTTAAAAAATATATTTTTATTGATTTCAGAGAGGAAGGGAGAGGGAAAGAGAGATAGAAACATCAATGATAAGAGAGAATCATTGATTGGCTGCCTCCTGCATGCCCCCTACTGGGGATCGAGCCCTCAACCCAGACAATTATCAGATTTTATTGTCCAAATTATCCTTTGTTTTCCATTGGGACACTGTCCCTCACACAGTTCAGGTAATATATTTTAATAAACCAAAAACTATAGTTTTGCATAGTTTAAGTAGAAATCTAAAAGGCTGGTAGTGAAAAGTGCCCCACCTCTTACCTCCCCAAATCCCTGCATCCTTACAGTAATAATTATCAACTTTTTCTAATGTTTATTCTATAGTACATTTCCATACTCCTAAAGAACAGGTTTTTGCTATAATCTCTCAATTCTTACTTTACATATTATCTGTGAAATAAGGGAAGCAAAAACAAGTACATACTCTGTGACTCATTCATATAGAATTCTAGAAAATGCAAAGTAACCTATAGTGACAGAAACAAATGAGTGATTTCCCGGGGAGGGATGGGAGAGATAGATGATAAAACAGACCTGAGGGAATTTTTGGAGAGGATTAAATCTATTTGTCATCTTTATTATGCTTATAGCATCATGGATATATGCATATATAAAATTCACCAAGGTTTACATTTAAATATACTCAGTGTATGTGTGTTGGTATGGGGGCAGGGCATCGTACAAAATGCACAAGTAAGGAGCACTTGAAAAAGATGAGTTTGGTGATACAAACAAAGTATATGTTGGGAGACGGAAGTATTTTAGCCTTAAGGCCCCAGATAGAAAACAAATGGAAGAGGAAAGACAATTATTTCACCATTGGGGAATAATGGAGTAACTTTTGGTGGCATTATCCATGCATGCTACTCCAGCCCTCCCCCTGACCACGGACAGTCCTTTGTGAGAAGTACAGTAGTTGGAGAGGACAATAAAAGCGCATGTAGGTGTCTGCCAAAACACCCACAGGCTCGTTAACACCAGCCGATCAATCCAGCCCAGAACCGTGCAGCATGAAAAATGCATTCAAAAAAGAAGGCCTGGATTCCTCCCTGAAGGCACAAACTTCGAGGAAAAGGCTCTTTGCGAAATTTTACTTCAGGCGATTTGGCAAACTGAAAGGGACCCAGGTCCATCCACCTACACTTAATGGACACAAGCTAATCAGATTGTCACACTGTGCTCTGGGCAGCCGGCATTGTCAGATGAAGCGCTGGCTCCTGCTTGCTACACATGCCAGAGCTGAAAGAACTGTCCAACGCACCAGAACAGATTTTCATGCCTGAACCAAATACGGGGGATGTGAACTGTGTGGGTTAATAAATACCCTCAAAAGGGACTGACCGAAGGACAAAGACTGACCGGTTTCAGTACCACAGTCACCAAGTTGGGCTTTTCTTCCCGGGCCACTCATCATGGCTGTATTCGGATTTGAAAATATAGATTTAAAATAATTATGGTCCCTGCTATCATGGAGTTTACAGTCAATATGTGGCTTGTGAGGAGAAAAGTCAATATTTTGAAGAGAAACATCTCGAAGATTATAGATGGAATCAATGTCTTCTTAACATTGAAGGGGCAAACCTGGAAGTAATTACACGTGAAAGTCATTTTATTGGGTGCTTGTCATGTATTAAGAACTAAACTAAACATCACATGTACATGATCTCATTCAGCCCTCATGGTCCTATGACCTGGCACTGTTCCTGTTATCCCCGTTCTACGGATGAGAAGTCTGACAAACAGGTTGGATGACTTCCCAGGGCCACAGAGTCACACCATAAAGGAGCTGATAGTTCATTCAGGGCGTCTGACCGCAGAGCCCATGTGGAGCATGAGGCTACAATGCAGGGTTAAGAGGGAGATAGAAGGACTGAGAAAGTACAAGGGAAGGAACAAGGAAGACTGAAGAATGGCTTCTCCAGGCCGTCGGTAGCTAGCCTCTCTGTGTCTCCTGTGTGTGCCCACGACCATTGTTGCCTTGCTCAGTTAGAGGACACGACAGCTTTCTTGAAAGTGTCTCACAACCCTGACTCTGTGTCTGGTTCACATCTGGGTGCCAAGAGATTTCAATGCCTGACTTTGGAGGGTGCTCAATAGTGTGTGCTGAAACAAAATAGCAACAGACTCATAAATACAGAGATCAGATTGGTGGTTGCCAGAGGAATGGGGGATGGGAGGTTGGATGAAAAAGCTGAAGGGATTAAGCAGTACAGATTGGTAAACAAAACCTAATGTTACCTATTAATTTTAATATTTAAGTGGAAAAAACAGGGTGTTGATATTTTTATCTTGACACATTATAAATTCATCTTCTGTGCCCTCTCTGGTCATTTGTCCATTCTCACTTTGTCTGTGATATCTGTACTCTCCATCACAAGCACATTATATAGCGGGTCAGATGAGGCATGGGGAAGTACTGCATAGGGAATATAGTCAATAATATTGTCATAACTATAGAGTCAATAATATTGTCATAACTATCTATGGTGTCAGGGAGCTAATGAATATCAGAGGGACCACTTTGTAAAGTATAGGATTGTCTAACCACTATGCTGTATACCTGAAGCTAATACAAAATAATATTGAATGTAAACTGTAATTGAAAAATAATATTTGCTGAATGACTGCATATATGCGAAAGACACACTGCTGGGGAGGCAGGAAAAGGGCAAAAAGGTTCAGGCGAGACTTAAAGCTTCTTTACCACCACCGTTCTCACATCTCTGCCCTAAGTTGTTCCCTTCATGACCTGCTTAACCATACTGCTATTTTTCTTCCACAGTTGAACACCTGGATTCACAAAGGAAAACAGAGTGTTTTTAAAAAAGTGAGTTTGGACTAAAAAAGAAGACACACTCAAATAAATGAATCACAAGACCTTAGCGAGCTGGACCATAGATCAATTAGGAAACCATGATGGATTATAATCGAGGAAACTCAATTCCAGTGAGGTTAAGTGACTTCTTCAAAGCGATCAGTGAATTAGTGACACAGCCAAGACCCTGTCTCCTAGAAGAGTGACAGTCCTTCACTCAGTACACCGTGAGGCTGGGCGATCAGAAAGAGGGTAACACAAGGATGGTACTGAGAAAGAAGATGGCACAGGCTTAGACCAGATGCAGGATGTAAGGAGCGATTTGATGAAGGAAATAGAGAGAGGCAGAGTTGACGGTGGTAAATGAACTAATATTCATGAACAAATAGCCATTATTCCTTAAAACCACAATCCCACATTATACTGACTTCCACAACTAAAAAGTCTATTATGTTTATGCTCATAATTTTAATATGTCTTTAGCTGCATAGTGTGGGAGGGGGAAAAACAACTTTGTTAGCATACTGCAAAATGCTTCCAGGTATAATCATATATGTCAAGAAAATTGAAAAGCATGCAAGGAAAAACAAAACAAAATGTTGTTCCACATAGGGAACATTGTGAATAATATCGTATTAACTATGTATAGTGCCAGTTGGGTATTAGAATTATCAGGGGATCACTCACAAATTATAAAATTGTCTAACCTCTGTGTTATACACCTAAAACTAATATAAAGTAATACTGAATGTCAACTATAATTAAAAATGAAAATAAATCTGTTGCTAATGATCTTACATATTATTTTAATATTTAAGTGGGAAAAATAGGATGTTGATATTTGTACCTTGACACAATATAAGTTCATCTTCTATGCCCTCTCTGGTCATTTGTCCATTCTCACTTTGACTGTGGAATCTACTCTCCATCACAAGCACATTATATAGAGGATCAGGAGGGTATAAAGCAGTGAAAAGAAAAGAAACCCCCAATGATTAGGAATACAAAAACTCAGAAATATACTCTATTCTTAAGGGTTAGTCAGCCTTCACACTGGCACATTATTTTGTTGTCGCTGCTAAATAAGTCATTTAGGATGGTAACTTTAAAAAAAAATGACTTTAGAGAGGGAGGGAAAGAGAGAAGAGAGACATCAATTGGTTGTCTCCTTTATGGGCAGGTTGTCACCCTGCCCATACACACCCTGACCAGGGATCAAACCCACAACCCAGGTATGTGGCCTGACTACTGGAAATCAAACCTGCAACCTTCGGGTGCACAGGATGATGTTCCAAGCAACTGGGCCACAGCAGCCAGGGCTGTGATGTGGTTTTCACTGAGCAGATATGTGTCAACATTTAGTATTTATTTACACTGAGCAGATATGTGTCAACATTTAGTATTTATTTACAAACAGAGGGAAGGCAAAAAAGAAAATCAACAGGAAAAACAGGAGATGCAGTGTATCACATAAAACACACAATCATACAAACATAATAACGACCACCTCGAGTGGAAACAAAAATTATCCCATCAAGTTGTGTAGAGAATGTATAGACAGGTTTGAATTTTCCAAAACCAGACAAGTGCCTAGCAATTAACAGGTGTTGCAAAGAACCTGTTAATGCAATCTATCGTTAAAAAGGGTGGTATTAAAAATGTAAAGCTGAAAGGTTTGTGTTTTTGATAATAGGTTTTTAATCCCTTAGATTAAAGCTAGTCTTGAAATAATTAACCACAGGTTTAGAAAGACTAAAATCCTTTGGGAGCTCTTGTGAAAAGACAGAAAGTGGCTTTATGGGTCTTCCTAATAGTTACTAGTTTACCTGCTTTCCTTTCTACCCCTTCTACTGATCATGTTAGATTCTTATCTCATGGCAGCTGCTTTCTTCCTTCTCAGAAGGAAGATACAGAGGCAACATTAAACTTATTTTATGTAACTATTTATTCCAGGCTTAAACAAATTTAAAAACATGTGCCATGAAGTAATATAAAGAATGTATATTATTTTGGTGTTAGATATGTTCATTAGCTTTGACTGCTCATCTTCATGTCGCCAATAAGATAACAGTTCCAATAACTATACTAGCAGGATAGCATTTATTATTGATACAAAGAAGGAAACACAAGAACCAACTTATGGATCTGCGTTCCATACTCTATAGTTAGGATTCAAGGGTTTTAATAACAAGTTCAAGCTAAATAACGTGTGGCTGTGATGGCAAATCTGTGGTTTAAACCAATTTCCTAGTGGTGGTAAAGGTTATTCTTATTTTCTTTTGGTTGTTTAAATATCTCTTTTAGTGTTTACTTTTGCTATTCAGATATTATTAAGATCTACTATTAAGGTGGAGAGTATTATATTAAAACACCACTGAACAAAGTATTTTGAAAAATAAGTGGGGGGGGCGGGAAACACTCCTCATCCAGAAATTCTTAAAAAGGAGGCAAAAGTGTTCATCAAGAATGCCGATTTCATTTTTTGAGCTGCTCAATTTCAGATTCCCCTGGTGACTCTCAATCTGTTTCTTTACTGGGGTTATTGATTTCTTGGTTGTAAAGGATTTCAGTGCATCTAAATGACCAATAGCTGAAAGGCGAATTTAATTTGGTCCTCTGGCCATTATGATATTTCCTTAAACTATTTGAGCTTACTAAATAAATGGTGAGAGTATGTAGGCACGTGTATATGCATATTCTAATGCAAAAAGAAAAGAAAATACTACGGCATTGTTGAATTAAAGGAAGAGGCAAAAGAGAAGAAAAAGGTAGAAGTTCCTGAGTTATGACCCGTTTAATCCTTCAAAGAAGCCTGATGCGGAATCAAGTCTGTGTTACCCGGGAGAGCTCTAATACCAAAGTATGCACCACACTTTTTCAATAAAATACAGTCCAGGATCGTATAAGTGCCAGTCTTTATTTCCCACCTTCTGTGTTTAGAGTTCTCTTGAGTAGCTCAAGGAGAATGCTCATATACAGATGGAAATGTGCAATGAGTAACATTGTTGCCTTGTAGCATTAAAATACTTTATAAAAATTGTATAAAAGAATTTGTTATCTTTTGAAATTTTGTTTCTATGCTAGGACTATCTCATTTATTTTTGAGGTCTCCAATGTTTATATGTAGTCTACCAAACATAATGCATTTTCCTTTTTGATGGCACTTAATGCTCTCCTGCCTTTTTAAGGCCTATCATAAAACAGTACAGCTAAACATGTCACATATACAGCATCCTGAGCTCTGCCATTTTATTATCTCACATAAATGCAGAGCTGCACTTCACCTGCAATTTTCTCTGAAAAAAAATAATGGCACAGGAGTGAATTAGTTTTATGGAACCACAATAAAAAGACAAAAAAAAACTCATGAAAAATCAGAAACAGTGTACTTCCTAAGATATTGAAAAGCCAAATTGAAAATTTTTATTGCAGAAATTGGAAAATGTATCCTGCTGTTGAACATGTGATGCCACATTTAGCCTAATTTCATTATCCTTTAGTCTTGTTATTATTTGTGTGTACATTTGTCTAACAATGTTGAATATATAGTTGGAAAAGAAAATTAAACTTTTTATTTCTTGATTCCTTAAAAATGCATGAAGATACTCAAATTATAACTGTATCTGAATTTTCATGAATTTCTTTAAATTGTCCAAAGTCCTCCCAAAAGACTGGAAATAAAATAGATATACACAGAATCCTGCATGTAATATTCTAAAGAATTACATATAATGGTCCTCAAAGTTTTGAAAAGAAAAGTCTTTAAGTTCAGAATATGTATTTCAAAACAAAATATTCATTCATTTTTCCAATAGAAGTAGACATAGATTTAGCTATTGGTGATATAGATTTATCTGAAAAGTAAAAATATAGTTTAAAATTTAAATTTAATCTGATTTCATGTTCTGCTCTGGTTGCAATTCTAACCCTGACACATCTCTGAAGTTGGCAGGGTTCCCTCTATGAGTGCTCATCTTTGCCAAGTTCAGCCCCTAAAAGCCCATTATGTGGGTCATTTTCCTCATGGTGAGTCATTTTAACAGATGGCATCCTTTCCAGGCATGTCCTGCTGACACAAATTGGAGTTCTGTCCTGGACAATGTGGTGCCGTCAACCTATACTTGGAAGAGGAAACGAAGGAGGACAGTGTGGAAAGCTGCATTCGTCATCGAGATCTAGCTTGGAGCAGAGTATAAATGAAGTCACTTTTCCTTTTTTAATTCCTACCTATAACTTAGCTCAACATCTGCCACTTTTGGTTATAGCTTGATTTACTTCTGACGTAAAGTTTTAGAGACAAGCCCCCCAACTCTCCAAAAGTCAGAGGTAAGGGGCAAGTGATTTACACACACACACACACACACACACACACACACACACACACACACGGTGTAAAGTTCATATGAAGATTCATAGTTACCACCCTTTACAGACAAAAGCAGCAGAAATGCCTTCGGCTTCCATTTATTGCCCTGGGGTTTCCCACCACCAAAGGTGATGAAAAGGGTGAAACTTCCCTCTCAGAAGTGCCAGAGGGAAGATGACTTTGACACTAAAGGGAAAGGTAAGCAATTTAAAGGAAAGTTAAAGTCAAGGATTTTAATGTGTGTTAAATGCTTTCCCTGGTAAGCAGAATAGAAATATCTTCCAAAAAACACAAAGTAATGGTTTATTTTATTATTAAATTATTCGAAAATTACAACAAAAATACGGCAAACATCCGTGTATCTTTTGCTCAGCTTTAAAACAAGTTGACAGTTTTCCCTATTTACTTCAAAATTATTTTAAATAAATAATATGTTAAACTTCTGTTTCCAACAGTATGCGATGGATACCATGAAGAACCAGGCTGTTAAAAACAACTGAGTACACCTAATAAAATATTTAAAAATATATTTCTAAATGTATGATGAGCTGGCAGAAAACAAACTGATATTCTATGGCCAAAAAGAGTGAAAAAAGGAGAGAAGTAAGCAAACATTCACGGTGTTTCAGCCTAGGGACATATGTTGAACCCTAGTGTCCATAAATTTCTGTTTTGATGGCTGAACAGAGCTTTCATGTGAAACGGAGACCACAAAAGTGCTACAATTTCAGTGTCATGTATAGTGTAAGCACTACTTAGAGGTTATTTTATAGCCTCAAATGCTTAGATTAGGCAAAGAGTCCATGAATGCCATTCATCACATTAACCAATTAAAGGAGAAAAGGAATACTCTAAAATTGCAGATCAAGAGTCCAATAAATTCATCATAGTTTGGTGATTAAAAATACATATTCTTGGCAAATGTGGAATAGAAAAGAACTTCCCTTATCTGATAGAATATCTACCAATAACCTAGAAAAAAAATATTCTTAGGGAGAAACATTGAAAGTTTTCCCTTTGAGAATAAAAAAAGAGACTAAGATGCCCACTATCAAAACCTCTGTTCAACAGAGTAAAAAACACACAAAACAAAACAAAGGAGAGTGAAGGAGGGAGAAAGGGCTGCAGAAAAACCATCTTTATTCAGAGCTGGTATGAATGTGTACAGAGAAAGCCCAAACGAATACATCAATAAATTATTAGAACTAAATAAAAAGCCAAGTAACAAAATATCAATTAGCAAAATTTAATTCTTTCTATATATCACAGCACAATTGGAAATTAGAAATTGTGCTAGGAATAACTTTTTAAAAAAGAATTTAGAACCTCTAAGAAAATAATAAAACAATTAAGAAGGCCTAAACAAATGGAGAGAGATAACATATTCAGGAATCAGATGACTCAATATTGTAAAAATGTCAACTCTACCCAAACTGTTCTATAGTTTTATAGTAATTATAAATAATATCTCATTAGTTTTTTTTGGGGGGTAAGGCTCAAGCTAATGTTGAAATGATATGGAAGGTTGACTGACAAACTCCTGAAGAACAACAAGGTCTGGTATTTATCTTAACAGATTTCTGAGGTTTTTATAGAGCCATGATTACCAAGAGAGCATGATATATTGGCAGGATACAGACTAATGGCCCAAGTGAAACAGAACAGAATTAATTAAATACACATATTTAAATTTAATGTGCATATCTATATATATAAAAAGCCAGCGACCGAAACGCTGGAACAACCGGTTGCTATGATGCCCACTGTGGCCAGTGAACCAACCGGATCGAGGGGTGGGGCCAGCCGGCCAACCACCCGCAGCCCCTCCCCACAGCCAGCCCCGCCCCCAGTTGGCCCACCCCACCTTGATCAGGGGCAGGGCCGGCCGGCCAACCGCCTGTGGCCCCTCCCCCCAGCCTGCCCAGCCCTGATTAGGGTGGGCTGGCTAGCCAACCTTCCATTGTCTCCTCCTACTGACAGGCCTTGCCCTGCCCATGCACGAATTCATGCACTGGGCCTCTAGTATGCTATATATATACAGGCACACATATGTATATACTAGTATTTGACTTACAACAGTGGTGACATTGCAGATTATTTGTGACTGCAATGAGAGACTTTACAGTAAATAAAGCTGGAACAATTGGAAATAACATATGGAGCTAATGTGACTAGACACTTACCCTGCACATACACACACACACACACACACACACACACACACAATTTAAAGTAATCATTACCATATGACCAAGTATCCCTATGAATGGTAAAAAATTAGCTAATGATACATCAATTTAGAGAAAGAGGAAATTTTGTCAGCCTATCTTATATATGAATTTTTGTCTACTAAGAAATTCTTAGACAATGAATAATACTCCCTATAATTTTATCATCTATTATCATCATTAAGTGAAAGTAATTGAAGATTCCTGTATAGTTTCACAATACAGTCAATGCAATACAGGATCATATGTGATATGGCCTTGTGCTGAAGGCTAAGTCCAGCGGTCATAATAAATGTGAAAAGTCCTCAAAAGGCTGATGGACTTTGATATTCAGCAGGGCTGAATATCAGCATTATATTACCCTGCTACTGGCCAAACAGCTGAGGGCAATTCCCCTAACCTGATAATCCTTTACTGTTTACCAAACCTTACCTTTGATATGTGTGTCTGCTTTGTTAAAGGGCAAAATGTGTGAATAAAAAGCCATGGGTCAAGACATTCAGGGAGCCACTTCACTAGAGAGCTGGTTTCCACCTGGTTCCCCATGCCTTCCAAATTTATATTTCTTGTCTAGTCTCTATCCATTTATGTTGCAGCCCCTTCTCCAGATTCCTGAACCCTTGCTGCGGAAAGACTGTGGCAGCCCTGCCTAGGACTCATTCACTATTAAAACAGGCATCTAGTTAAGCACTTATCATGTACACCTCATTAACCATAACATTTTGTTCCAAATGGTTTCACTGGACCCAAAGTTATGTAGTTTGCTGGCAATACAAGACAGTAAAAAGTGCATCAGCTTTGGAGCCAACAGAAATGGCTTTGAATCCATGCTCTGTCTTTCACTATTTATATGATTGTAAGCAAGTGATTTAACCTTTCTGAATCTGGTGTCTATAAATATTAAGTGGAGATAATAGTAACTACCTTTCAGAATTACTAAAGATTTAACGTTACGGGTAAGGTCCCCTATGTGTATATTAAGGATTCATCAAAAATGATGGTGAGGGTGACTGGGAAGGTAGAACTGTCAGTTTTCTTTTCACAGGGTGGTAGTTTACTACCTTTCTTTGTCAAGGTGATGGAAGTAGTGCCTTTTGCGCAGGTTCGGGGAGCATATCTCAGGGTTCCATCTGTCAAATAAGAGTATTTCTGTGGCCGTCATGTAGGCTCTCCTCCTGATGGCTGTGAAAGAGCTCATGGTTCCAGGGAGAAAACGATATCGGAAGGAGGGAAAGCACCAGGGACCTCGGATTAAGACTGCGCAGGGACCTCTCAGTCTTGTTCAGGCGGAAACATCTATGCTTTCACACCCGGGCTGATTGCAGAGCTTGGGCACTGACTAGTTCTACATAACAGGCGAAGACTGTCACTATCTCCTGCGAGAAAATGCCCATGTACGTTCTTGGGGAGGCGGAATACTAGCAATGATATGACCTACTGGGGAGGTCTGCAGAGATACACACTGCCTCTTTGAGACAATAGGGACACGTTTTTGTGTGCCCGAGGAGAGGACATCTCTTATGCACCATGGAGGGCCATGTGGATAAATGAGTCATTGCGGTCTTCTCCGAGGAGCCTTCTGAAGGATTGGGAGGAAGACAGAGACATTTACTCTCTACCATACAAGTCGAGGTAAGTGAATTACACTCCACAAGCAAGCCTTGTGAATATAAAATCCCTAGGTGGGAGGGAAGGAGAAAGCAGACTCCGTTCCTCAGGCCTGTCTCTAGGAAGAAAATCAGAGCCACAAGCAGCTGGTCAGCAGTGAAGAGGTGACTGGGGGGCGGGGGGGGGGGGCGTCTCAGAGACAGGACATGCTTCTCTTCATGAGGAAGTGAATGATTTTCTGGTTTCAGAACTGAGCTTTGGGCACCATTAAATCCTCACAGAGAACAGTTAGCTCAGGCCATCAACTGTGGGAGAGAAACCCTCTCTCAAAGCTGCCATGAAGCTAGCATGCAAGCCCCAAGAACGCCTCAGTGGTGATGAATCATTGAACTGGACAGAGTCGTGAAGGTGGGGTTAGAGTTGCAAATCTATAAAGGCAGTTTCACAATAACGAGGAAAAGTTCAGGACAAACGGAAGGCTTTAAGTCAACCTTGCTATTGGATCACTTGGAGTGCGGGTGAATTTCCCGCCAAAATATAAGATGGCTCTTTCTTTTGGTTTTGTTCCATCCACCAAAAGGGTGGATTACAAACAAATATTTGGTAATACGCAGTTACAATCGGCCCGAGTTTACACGTTTCCCGCACTCCACCGCAAATCTATATGAACCGAGTTAAAGACGGCTCCCGCGGAGTACGCGCAATTCACGCGAGCCGACTTAACTCGTTTCCCGCACTCCAAGTGGGATGAGGAGGGAACAACATGGGTGAAAAGGTGTAACGAGAGAGTGGGTAGGTTACTGAGCAGAAACAGTTGCTGCTGGCCCTGCGTCTGTAGTCACTGCTCTTGTTCCTTCACCCCCTCCCACCGCAGAGTGAGTGATGCTACCCTGTGCCTGGCTCTGGGCTGAGTACCTGCATCAGCTCCTTAAATCCTCAGTATAATCCTACCGTGGTTGGTATCCTAGCTTTTCCAATTGCAAGCAATGTCAATTAAAGCAAGTTATTCAAGCTCTCTCAGTCTCATCATGTATAATAATCCTCCTCAATTATTTATAATAATTGCTACATAAAATAAGCATAAGAGCTCAATAAATGGAAACTTTTATTAATGCTCTGACTTGATTTGTTCCCCTGGTCCAAGTTTCTTGTTCAAAATTTCTATTCCTTTTGTTAGTTGCTCTGGAGATGGACATATAGCCTGTAATTTTTTTTTTTTTTACTTTTTAGTGAGAAGGCTTATCAAGGCACCGTATAGATCTATTACAGCCTGTCACCCTGAGCCAGGCCTATTTAAGACAAAATAAAGAGCCAGGGATAATCGGAGGAGAAAAATCTTACAAAATTGTGCTGGGAACCTACGATCTTAAAGCTTCATATGTACAAGCCAGATAATGAGGAAATAAGTTTTACAAACTACTCAGTAACAGTTTCTTCTCACACAAGGCAATTATAAAAAACAGTTTATGAATTATATATTATGCCTCATTCAAATGGTAACTACAAAGAATGCTTTCAATTTGATTCCCCCCCGCAGCGGGGAAAAAGAAAGCACCAAGCATAGATCTCAGCCTCGGTTTTGCACGTACCAAGCCAGCAACAAATTTTTTCATCATACAGGCAAGATCAATTTTAAACCAACTCATCACTCTGACACCTGCGTCCTTTTATTGACTGAAATTGACATGGGAGATGAAAATAATTATCTAGGTTATGTCCAAGTTAAAAAAAAATATTTTTTCAACTTCAGTTGAGGCATTTCAGTAGAAATTACATATATTTATATTTATATATATATTCATACACACACACACACACACACACACACACACACACACACACGTATTCTATACAATTTTAGACCTGGATGTCTGATTAATCCAGAAGACTGCATAGGTCTGGTCTGTTGGGGGTAATCTAGAGGTCACCTCAGAGGTATAAAGCACAGACCACCAGAATTGGGAGTAGGGACAATACTGTAGCAATATGTTTAAAGTCATAGTTCTTGTAGAAGCCCTACCAGCACCTCCTTAAGGGATTATCACAAGCAAATACAAGTAATCTCTTCTTCCTCTATACTTTTAAAGTATTCCCCAAGAAGAAGGAAACTGGAAATGTTAAAGAAATAGGAGCTCTTTCACCTAGATCAGTACATTGATGGCAGAGAAAGGGAGACCATGAAATGGACGTTCCCACCCATTTCCCACACACAATCATGCGTCGAAAATTGGGCATGTATTTCAGTGGGTTCATGGATCTCAGGTTGAAAACTACTGCTCCACAGGAAAGAACAGCAAGTAGATTTGTCACACAGGTCATCATTTATCAATGGACTTAATCTACATAGAGAATGGACACACAATTCTGATCTCTAAACTATGACAGACTGGAAACTTCAACTACATTAAAAAAAGTGGTTATAATATCTCTCAAATTACAAATGGAGTTTTAAAATGTTCTACTTATTGGGTTGGTATTTGGAACTTAAAATATATGTTCCTCATTAGGATAGTTGCATAAATAGCATTTTAACTCCAAAATGCACCCACCCAATCCAATTTTACCCATTCAATAGTCTAAACCTGAATGCTGTTAAAACGATCAAAATACCATGTTAAGGCAAATAGTGATCAGATTACACAAAAATAAAGAATGGAAAGAAGAGTGGAATACAAAAAAAGTAAAAATGATGCAGAAAAAGGGATTGTTCCACTTTGGGGGTCAAATTTTTTTGTAAGATACTCTACAAAATGCAGAATTTTGTCTCCTTTTATCTCTTGAGAACCAGGATCTCAAGCTGACTTACATACTCACACACTGAATATATTCATATACATTTGTCTCAATCCATAATCCCTCCAGAGTGGCTGCCCTTCCCTTCTGTCAATAAAAGCTACTCCTTTTTCCTTTACTGCAGATAATGTTAGCCAGCAATTTGATTAAAGATGTTGACACTAATGTGCGAATGATTAAACTTCCAGACTCTGAAATATCTGTATTCTT
Source organism: Myotis lucifugus (assembly GCF_000147115.1). Lineage (NCBI taxonomy): Eukaryota > Metazoa > Chordata > Mammalia > Chiroptera > Vespertilionidae > Myotis > Myotis lucifugus. The sequence continues at coordinate 214,672 of NW_005871536.1, forward strand.
AAGCAGTTTGTTCATTCTGTGAATATGTTAGAAAGTCCATGTACCATAAGGCCATGCTGGAGAGATAGGAAAAACTTTCTGGACAATGGAAGGACAGGAAATCATTGCTATGAGGAGGTCACTCTTTAAAGATAGGCCTGGCTTTGTCAGGTTATTTTCTTCCCCTGCTGACCTCAGACATTCCCTAAATTCCCCTGCTCATGCTGAATGAACTATGAGACATTTCTCCAAGTAAGGATGGGTTGTGGGTGAAAAGTTTTCTTCAGAATTTTTAAGTTTGCTTTGATCATCATTCATTTCTATGGAGGTAATAGTCAGAGCTATCCATAGGCACTACAGGAAATCTGATTACTTTCTTCATTTATCTTGACCTTACTTTTCTCCATCTTGGAGATGCATAGTATAGGGGATTGTCTTTACATTGGTTTCAGTTGCCAGCAACTCAACGTTGGATTGTTATATATTCTACCTATGTTGTCCTGCCTTCATAATGTCCCTTCCAATCTACTACCCACATTACAGAGAATGACTTTTTAAAGCACATATTTGA
>NW_005871536.1:215321-278107 GCF_000147115.1 Myotis lucifugus
CCATCTAAATATCCTGTGATTGCCTCCTACTAATCCTATATAATAAAGAGGTAATATGCAAATTGACTGCCATGCCCTCGCACAAGATGGCCGCCCTCATGTGGTCAAAAGATGGCTGCCACAAGATGGCCTGCAGGGGAGGTCAGTTGGGGGCAATCAATCAGGCAGGCAGGTAAACGTTGGGAGCCAGCAGTCCTGGATTGTGAGAGGGATGTCTGACATCCTTACTTTGGCCCACAGGGATCGGGCCAAAACCGGCAGTCGGACATCCCCTGAGGGGTCCCAGATTGGAGAGGGTACAGACTGGGCTGAGGGACACCCCCCCCCTCATGTATGAATTTCGTGCACCAGGCCTCTTTTATCCAACCAATAATACACCTATAATTTGACTTAGCTATTTTTTTTTCATTTGCACTGGCCATGCCTTCTCTCATTAATGCTGTTATCACAGGCTTATACACTCTTTTGTCCTTCTCTACTGTAGTTGTCTGAAGGTGGAGCAAGATGACAGGATATAAGGTGATTTGGGGAATACAGAAAAACTTTTACAAGATATAAGCTAACTTTTAGAAGAAAATATAGAACAGCTTTATGATATCTGAATAATGAAGCACTTCTTAAACAAGACACACACACAAAGTCAAACCATAAAAATAAAAAATAGACATTTTAACTAAAACTATATTTAAATTAACATTTAAAACTTTTTATAGAACAAAACACATTATTTTAAAGTGAAAAGAGACAAGTTATAGAGAGGGGTAGAATATAAAACTGGCAAAAAAATTAGTGTCTAAAAATATAAAGGATTCTTGTCAATCAACAACAACAACAAAAAAGACACCTCCCCCAAACAAAAAAAAAATCTAAAAGAAAAAGGTATAAAGGGCATCCATAGGCAATTCACAGACAGCTTTCCTTCCCTGGACGTCACTTACATCAAGTGCATCATGACATTTACCTATTTACTAATCTCAAGTTTAAAGGTCAAACACAATTTTAAGTTATTTTATTTGAAGCTTTCAGTAGAATCAGTAATTTCCAAATAAGACAAGTTTTTTTGCTCTTTTAAAAATTTTAATTGATTTTTTAGAGCGGGAGGAAAGGAGGGGAATAGGGAGATAGAAACATCAATTGGCTGCCTCCTGCACACCCCCTACTGGGGATCAAGCCCTCAACCAGGGCATCGAATAGGTGACCTCCTGGTTCATGGGTCACTGCTGAACCACTGAGCCACACCAGCTGGGCTTTTTGCTTTTATTCTTAATTTCAGTTGTAGATATAATGCATACCCATTTAGCAATGGAAACATATATACAGAGAAAATATTGCACCTAAGTATTCTTTAATCATTTCCATAGGAAGTATTTTATTCTAAACATCACCAATGATCAGTACAGTAGAAGAGTATTGAAGAAACAAACTTGACAGACTTCCCTGTATTTCCTGAGAGCTCTTGAGTTAGCAAAATGTGTCTACTCAAGACAGAATCATATTTTATCTGTTCTTTCCATAGAAGAATGTCTACAATGCCAGCTGTTCTGGGAGAGGCATCTTATTCCTCCGTGGGAACAAGCAAGTTCTTGCATCTCGTCTGCTCTAAGCTGCATGTGTGAGAGACACTACTACAGCTGAGATTGCACGTCTAATCCTGCACATCTGTTATCATGGTGGAGGCTGCTCTGAGGAGTCAAATGACACAAGTCTTGGGACCAAAGTTCACTTTGAGCAGGTGTTTTCACACGGTTCCGTTCGCTATGACTTTGTCTCTGGCAGCTGGTACTCAACATATCAGCATAACTATGGTTTATACAGAACTTGATATTCATAGCTCACCTCATGTAACGTTCTCCCACATGGTCCAAATCTCTGAGAAAACACTCATCAAACATTATAGGGTTTTTTTGTTTAAATTCTTTCTTCACTTACACTTGAAAACTATATCTTTTGAAGTGATTGTCTTCTTTGTTTTATGGTTTAACTTCAAATAAATTCTTCTGGACCCTACATTTTTGGTGGACATATTGTTTGAAGAAAGTCAATACCAGAGTCACTCAAACAGAATTAAAAGTGGTGAGTGGTCAGTCCCTAGTTCAGACATTTTTTTTAATTGTAATCTTTGGACCTCTTCTCTCTAAAAGTATACACAAAGGAAAAAGGCCATAGAGGAGTAGGCAAATTTAGCACTTAATGTAGCCTCTTTGTTATATATATTGCCAATAAATTTTATATTTAAAACATGATGCAACCCATGTTTTAAATAGCAGCAGACTATTCTTCTCAAAGAGAGAAGAAATGGTTATAAAAGGTATTGCTTAAATGCAAACTTTTGTAACTTCTCCAAGCTCACAATCACAAACTGAGGGAATGATGAGGTTTTCTTCCCCCAGGCTGATGTGCTAAGAGCTGACAGAGCAATCTTTAAAAAGAACTATTGGTACCATCCTCATGTTCTTTCCATGAGCTTACATTTTTAGCACTGCAGAATATTTCAGCAATCAGAGTCATTTAAACAAAGTGACGAAAAACACTTTTCAACACCGATATCAATGACATATACCTAACATTATGGATACCCAGGGATTCTGCTCTCTCTGAGATGCTCTAACTTTTGTGCAGCTGATCAATGTAACTATGCTTTGCCTCACTCATGTGAAATATATCTGAACTACTTCCTGAAAATAGTCCATGAGAAATTCTGCTCATTGACTAAAATCTCATTTCCTGTCACTTTCCAAGAAGGGTTTGACTAATTTAGTGTGAACTGAAAAAAACAAAAACAAAAAAACAACACAAGTTTGACATAGGTATGGAATCAAAATCCAGGAAGTGCTTCAGAAATGACCAGTTCTTTGATATTATTCCAATTCAAAATGAACTACTTCCTCAATGCATGTATGTATGGACTTGATAAAAGGTTAGTGAAGGGAATCGACTCATTTGGTTGGCATGTATCCCAATATGGGACTTGCAGACATGTGCTCGTCACTGAAGCAGGGATGGCACTGCACAGTGGAAACAACTTCATTCTGGAACAGAATTTGGCTGACTGCCATGCCCGTGTCTTATAACAAAGCACCTTTGATACATTTTTTTTCTTTTAAATGTTTTAAATCTGGATTTGAGGGAGTTAAGATCATTCAGAATGATTAAGACTTTGTCCCAACCAACATTCAGGTTTCACTTTTATCTGTCATAAATTACTTTTATAGACACTACAATGACTCTTACATTACCAGATGCTACAGGTTAGAACTCTGTAGACACCTGGGGACTGTAAACTAGTATTTCCTAATAGTTCTTTGAATTGCATTTGGTGATGGTGCATCTATAGGTGTTCTGGCTGGCAAAATCCTACAATGCAGTCACAATGTAGCCAAATTATCAACACCACTCAGCACAGACACGCACTGCAAGACCTATGTGGATAACGCAGGGTATCTAAATAAAGCGATCAATACCATAGTCTTTTTGTCCATACATCTCCTGTGCTTGTCCTCCCATGTGTGGCATTCCCAGAGTCTGCCATCCCTTTATACGCCCGCATCACCTGGAACCAAACAGTCACCTTAGAGTTTGTCTGGCTTGCCAAGAAGAGACAAAGAGTACAGGTGCCCTCAGTTTCCTGTGCCTCAGAGCAGTGCTTCTTGACCCACAGGTCTGGGGCAAAGCCCAAGATTCTAAATCTCTAACAAGTTCCCAGATGCTGCTGCTGCTGCTGGTCCATGGTCCTCATCCTGAGTAACAAAGCCCCAGGAAACAATGGAACAGATAGCTAAGACTTCTGGATTGAAGTGTTAGTAAGAACAAAATGGCTACACATGTCATTGAGCTACAAAAGTTGTGTAAGGGCCAACAGAGAAAGATTTCTGCGGAAAAAGTGCCCAGAATCACTGAAGTGGCTCGTGGAATTCTGACTACAAAGGAAGGCAAACAAGGCCTAAATCGGGGGATGGATTGTGAAAAGCACCAAAACGTTGAGACCCTGAATGGAATAGCAGGCAGATTCCGTAGGGAAGGAGGAGGAGGGGGGAAGGTGACTGTGGTCACACAAGCAGTGTAAATGCCATGACGTTGCAGGAAGAAGCTTTCTGAGGAACCTAGACTTGGGGAAGTGAAAAGGCTTTGAAGTCAGCAGTACTAAAATCACAAAGGATAATGTCAAGGCCAAGAGCCAACAGCTGAGGCCACTGGGGACATAGGGCCACTGATCTGGAGTCTGGAAGACAATCTTGACAAGGGTGAGGAAAGTCTCATCTAAACAGAGAGCAGAGGTGTCCAACAGAGTGGAGGTGGCCCAGCAGGGCGCTCCTGGCCCATATGACACTTGTACAGGCCGAGGCGGACAGAGCCACACTGAATTATAGCCTGACCTGTTCCCTCATTCATATATCAGTGGGCTGTACACAACTTACAACCACAGCCTCGGTGTGGGGCAAAGTCAGCCCCTCCTCCAGATGGAGTTCAAGGAACTGGAAGACAGTGTAGCGTCGTATAGTGCTTTCAAAAAATGGGATAGACAGGAAATGCCAGTTAATGTAAGAAAATAGGAAAATAAATAATGTTGATCAGAAAAGCCACTCAGGGAGAGGAAAAACAGAAAAGAACTTATGAAATAGATTTAAAAATAAAAATAATTTAAAAATAATCACACACAGTAATATTGAGCTTCTATGTAATTGAAAGTTCAAGGCCACAGAGAAAGGGCTTATTAAAGGTTAGCTGGCTCGGGAGGGCTCTCGATAAACTGCTTATGGTAATAATAAGAGATTATGATGAGCCAGGCACTGTGCTAATTCATACCCAGGATTACAATGATCAATCAGACCCACAACATTTGGAGAGTGAAAGAGCGTGCTAAAATCACTAATCATATAAAATCATAAATCATTATTTTCTGATCAAGTTATTGGTTTAGTTCCACTAAAAAACAGTTTTATGTAATGAAAATAAAATATATCCACTTGGATTACAGCAACATTAAAAGAAAATGCCTTTATATTGATTATGTTAATACTAAAAATCTCACTTAATAATTACTATGATTAAAAATAAAAAAATCACACAATAAAAATTATTCTTGGTGGGTACACTTATATCCACACTTGTATCTGTCTCTCTAATACAGTGGTTCTCAACCTGTGGGTCGCCAACCTGTGGGTCGCGACCCTTTTGGGGGTCGAATGACCCTTTCATAGGGGTCGCCTAAGACCATCGGAAAACACATATATAATTACATATTGTTTTTATGATTAATCACTATGCTTTAATTATGTTCAATTTGTAACAATGACCATACATCCTGCATATCAGATATTTACATTACGATTCATAACAGTAGCAAAATTACAGTTATGAAGTAGCAACGAAAATCATTTTATTGTTGGGGGTCACCACAACATGAGGAACCGTATTAAAGGGTCGCGGCATTAGGAAGGTTGAGAACCACTGCTCTAACAGGTGGCATTTTTCTAAAGAATGAACTTTTCTAAATGGTAATTCACAAAATTTTCTGTGTACGTCTCTTAATGGTACTGGGATCAGAAGGAGCCAGCTGTCCATAGCCTACTTTCCTCTGTACACTTTGTCTTATTGGCTAAGCCTTATGTGCTGTCCTTGAAAGACAGAATTAATATCTATAGAGGGTCAGAAAAAGAGACCTGGATTATCTATCCCTGGTCATCTTCAAGGTTAACTACAGCCAACACCAGAAGAAACCATGGCTGAAGCTGCCAAGTACAAAGCATTCTAGCAAATCCAGTATGGCTATATAATACCTCGTTTTTTAAAAAAATTGGAGAAAAACTAGATATTTGGGACCTATAATCATTCCTATTTTTTATGACCTTGTTGATTTCACAGAACCACCACATTACATTGGACTTGACTGTCTTTGGGTAACAGCTATAACTGGCAGAAGCGAGATTTGAACCCAGGCTCCCCAGCTATAGGACTAGGGTTCCTATCCACGCTCAGCCTCCAGCTCTTAGGAATCCCTCTTTCTGGGCCCTGTCCTGGGCCTTATCTCCCAAACAAGTGTCCTCCTAGCTGAGTTCTGTTCCCTGCTTTGAAGCCTTTGGCTTCTTCTAGTTAATGAACTTGGGGGTTTTTGTCCCCACAGCCCTCCAATCAAAATCAATCCAACTTGCCTTCATGCTTTTCAATTTATTTTAAAAGGTGTAATATTTGTGGTGCTATCCTTTCACGTGTTGTCAATTTAATTTTTTTCTCTTTAAAAATTGAGGGATAATTTCATCTTTCCTGACATGGACATCACAAACCCAATCTTCTTGGCTCACTTGGGATCACCACCTGGTCTCTAAAATCATTTGAATAGTAGCTATTGGAGCAACGTTAGTAAAGCCCACCTCCAAAAATTCTGTTCTCGACTCCACAAGAAATAACTCAAAAGTGAACAAAACTAACCAGAAACACATTCTGTTACATAAAAATCTGGAGAAGCTCAGACTGCAGGAGGGGAGGATCTCACTAACTCTTTTAAATTAACACAAGAAACATCATGAATATGTTATCTAGTATTTTTATTCAAATAGTGTTGCATGCTCAGAAAAAGGAATTCTCATCAATTTTTCTACTTGATTACCCTCATCTCTAGTCTACCTTACTCTGTGTGTGTGCATGTATTAATGCGTGTGAGAAAATGTTAATGCCTGTGTGCTTGAACATCAGCCAGGGGAAAGATGCTGATATTTGTTAAATTTACGAGTGTTCCAAGATTCAATTACTCCTTCTTTCTACCACATATATTACACCCTACTTTATACTTAGCATGACTTGAGCTCTACAGAGACAACATCCTTCCCCGGAGAAGCTTATAATTTAATTGCCTACTCTTATAAACTAACTTTTTTAAAAATTACATATATTCAGTGAAGCCAATGCCTGGGCCTGCGTGATAACCTGAAGACCCTGGCAGAGTTTCTCAAATGAGTTCAGTGCTTCGGCCTGGTGTTCTTTTAAAAGGCAATCATCACACTGAAGCAGCAAGACACGTAAGGAATGGGTGCCCAATGCGTGGGAACAGCCAAATTGTTTAATTAAATCCCTAAGCAGTTTCGCAGCCTCCTTTTTGGCAGAGCCAGGAACTGGGGAAGTCGAGTACCATGCATTCCTGCTCCTCTTTCGATCCCCTGCTAAACAGCAAAGTGGAGCATCCCCACATGGACCATGTGATTCATTTCTTATTTTAGTCAGATCGCAGACAGAATCTGCTTTCTAACAGCTGCCTCAGAAAAATGCAGGGCAGATTTCTAAAGAGAAATTCATAGAATCAAATTTCAGGTTACAGATAACTGGCCTCTTCATCACTGCTTCCTTCTACCAATAGATGGCACTGTGGGCAATGATATGGAATGAATGAACCACCACATTAATTAAAAAAAAAAAAAAATAGAAAAAGCTATTTTTTGAGGGGGGAGTAGGATTAGACAGAAAAAAAAAATAGTCCAACCTATTTACAAGTGTCTTACTCGAAAAAATATTTTTATAGTTTTATAAATGTTTCTACCTTAATTACTATGTTTTCCTTTTCTGACCTTGCTTCACCAAAGACTATTAGGCAAATCACTTAAACCAGTTTCACATCTATTAAATGAGAAGGCTGGATCAGCTCAGGGGTAGAAAATTGAAATGCTTGCTAGAGCCAGACAGCTTGTTTATATGAGTTCAGAGGCTCTGGTGCGAGGGGATAAGGAGGCCAAGCAGAGCCTATCCAAAATAATTCAATTGTGAATGTTTTTGTTTGTTTCCTGGTTAGTTTGGTCTATTTGAAAAATACAATAAGCCAAAATAAAAGAGTCTTTGGGAACAAATTGTTTTCTTCTTGAGCAGATGATGTCCGGAAGCTCCTCTAGTTATAATACGCTACAATGGGTTCTAAACTCTACGAAAGGAATCTATAATAATAATAAAAGCGTAATATGCTAATTAGACTGCATGTCCTTCCGGATGAAGTCGGGGCTGCGAGGTAAGCCCAGGTCCCGGGTGCCAGAGGGAAGCCGGTGCCAGCAGTCTGGGGAAGGAAGGCCTACTCTTGCACGAATTTCGTGCATCGGGCCTCTTGTATCTATATAAAACCACACCTGTATTTTTTAGCATGTATATACATTAACATGCGTCATTCTAATACCTTCCCTCTCTGATAAATCTGTTTAAGCCTAATATGAAACAAAGAACAAAGATACTGTTTCCCTTCCATTAAAATAAAGAACTATATGAAACTTAAGAGACCATCACAGCCCCTTAACTTCCAATTCTTTCCATCTTTGCAACATTACCGTCAACTTGAGTCTCTGCAGTTAGAAATCTTAGAGTCATCTGTTATGCATCTCTTTCACCTTTGGCATATCATCAATCACTGAATCTAGCCAATTTTATCTCCCAACTCTCTTCTCCATCCCATTTCTAATTTATGATCCCTGTGACTACTTCCCCAATTTAGATACTCATTGTCTAGATCTCACTCAACAGCTAGAGCAGTGAGTGCCCATGAGACCAGGGAAAAGTCTGACTGACTCAGGAGGCATCAAGGCTGAAGGTGGGATGCAATAATTTGGCCCATCCTTTATTTTCCAGTCTTGTTTCTTGCATGTTACCTCAAACATACCCTACATGTCTATCTTCAGTTGCATGCACAGAACTACTCACTATTAGAACAAACCATATGACACGCTTCGACAGGTTCCATGGCCTGTAATACATCTGACTGCCTATCAAATTCCTAAATGTCTTTCAAGACCCAGCTCAACTATTGGTCCTCCATAAAGTCGTTTCCAATTCTTTTAGATAAAAATAATGTTTATTTAGTCCATGATTGCATACATTTGCATATTGTTCTTATTTCTCATATAACACTGTCATCCTGTTGAGTTTATATTCTACCAGAGACTATAAACCACTCATCTTTAAGTATTGAATTACACCTGAAATAGATGTCTCCAAAATCTGCCTGCTTGGGTTTGAATCCTAGGTCTACCACTAAGTAACCATGAGATTTTGAGCACATTAACATACCTTACCAAACCCCGTTTATTCATTACTAATCACAGAAGCTACAGGACTGCTGGGAGGACATGTGAAAATGCATGAAAGTGCTTACCACAGTGTTTGGCATATGTGACCCACTTTATTATTTAACATCCTCATCTGTAGAATAGTAGGCTTGGACTAGAAGACCCATGAGATCCCTTCTAACTCTCAAATTATTTGACTTTGTGCCCTGATTAGAGTGGATATATTGACAGTGTTAAACAAATAGCTCTGTGCACAGATGAGAGTAGCAGTCAGTCCCAGTAAATCATAGCCCCTGAGTCTAAACCAAATCGGTTTAGTAAAATTCAAGTGTTAAGAAATATACTTTAATGTATTAAAACAATCACATACAGGGTGAGCAAAAGTAGATTTACAGTTGTGAGTATGCTAAATACAGACTTTATTCTTGTATTATTAATTATTGTATTTTTTCCCATATGAACAACTGTAAACCTACTTTTGTCCCACCCTGTATATAAACATCTTAATTTATGTCCCTTTTAATAGAGGCTTCCTCCCTTAATTTCCTTTCCAACACTTGTACATATTCATTTTCAGAAAGATTAATACTAGAGACAACCAACTGAGAAAAAGAACTGCTTGCCCATTACTTACAATACTTAAAAATTATCAGGGGCCCAAAGGAACATGTTATCCTAGAAAATTCTGGCAAAGTTTTAAACCTCCACAATCCCTTCACCCATACACACACACACATACACACACACACACACACACACACACACACCGGTAAACTTCCTTCAGATTTTTTATATTTTTTCCCTGTGTTGTTTCTATAAGCCCAAATTCTCTAGAAGTTCTTAGGTCTTTTTCTTTGATTTAGTTTTTCATAAGAACTCCAATGGTAGAGGCCCAAGAGTCCTGAGTGATGGGAGAAAATAATTCATATAGGAGGTATATATGCCCACAAATGCTACATTTGGTAACACTATTTCCACTGTGCTCACAAGTATAAATGCTCGTTCATAGGAACACGTGCTCTGGTTAAAGCTCTTTTTGCAGATAAATAAAATTAGCAAAATGCTACCATTTTATTTAAATGTAAGAGTGTTTATTATGTGAAACATTCTAAAGTAAAAACCACAAATGACACTTTGAGAATTTTACTCTTTACATTTTTACTCATTCAAAAAACCTCCTTCAGATCCAGAGACAGAGAAACATCGATCAGATGCTCAAACCTCAGAGGGAAGGTGGGGGGCGGGGGGGTATGGGGGAGAGATCAACCAAAGGACTTGTATGCATGCATATAAGCCTAACCAATGGACGCAGACACCAGGGGTGTGAGGGCATGAATGGGAGTGGGGTGGGGAGGCAATGGAGGGATAAGGACACATATGTAATATCTTAATCTATCAATAAAAAAATACTTTTTTAGTACAAAAAAACTCTTAAAATAACTTACTAATTAAATTGTAATTAGTAAAAAAATTCTTCAAAAATCTTAAAAAAAACACAAAAATCCTTCATCTGAGCATCTAAGTGCCTGACACTGTCTTTAAATGCCAAGATCAATAAACTAAACCTGGTCCCAGACTTCAGAGAGCATCTAGGCTATTAGGAATGTAGATGTCTGAACAGCTCTGTGGTCTACAAGGGAGGTTACAAACTGATTTCATTGGATGAAGAGAAATGATTACCAGATCCACATAGCCCTGAGCCCTAAAATGTAACAATATTTGGTCAGTATAAAGGGACTCTTTTATTCGGAAAAGAAGGCAATATACTTATTCAAATTGAAGAAATTCAGTCTCATGTGATCCAACCACAACATAGTTTTAAAATCTTCTTCTCTCCAATTTACCCTCAAGACTCGAAATGTTTCTGCATTCTCACATTTCAGAACTACTAATGTATGGGCCAGTGGATATGCTATGGCGATAAAGAATTCATTGGTACACAGTGAACATGAGTGGAAAATTTTACAATTTTATTGTGAATATAAAAAAGGAGTTTTTAGAATATGAAATACATCATTGTTTTACATATTGATTATATAAGATTTATAGTTTCAAAGAAAAAAGTGCTAACTCATTAAAGTTATACATCTGGAGTACTTTGATGTTTTAATACTTTAAAGCCATAGGATAGATTTGAAATATCCTCTTCCTCAAATGTAGGCTAAACAAAAGATTGATGGTGAAATATTGGGAGACTATCCTAAGTTTTTTTATGTGTAAATATCAATTGGGCAAACTCACATTTTGGTAACTATGTCAAAAATCTTGATTCATGTTGTTCAAAAATAATAAATAATGCAGACATTAGTGTTAAAATGCCACATGTTCATTCCTGAGAAATGAGTGCCAACAAAATTGCACACTTTAGGAAAAGTAGATCACTCAAAACATGTAGAATAATATAGCCAAAATGTCAACAAAAAGTGCCATTCTAGTAAAAAAAAAAAATACAAGCTCAATTAAATTTTAACTGCTGTTTGCACCGAGCACTGTCAGTCCATCCTTTGCAGCCCCAGGTCACGGTAATCATACTTTCTCCTTCGAGATGTAGCTCCTTGAAGAAACTTCTAATAGAGACCAATTTCATCAAAATTAAAAATATGATCAAGGTAGCTTTCTTCACCAATCTACCTTTCCCCTTCAACACCTAATCAATGCCTTTTTATCTTCTCTATTTATGCCTGCAGCTTCCCTGGAAGCTTAGCAGAGTAAACAGAGAAAAATGGCAGCTCTTAAAGCCTCAGGATCAGCTCTTCCTGTAAGAAGGAAGGCACTTGCAAAGACTACCTCTTTATTTAAAAAAAAAGCTTGCTTCCTATAACTTTAAAATGTTGCCATGTGGGGGAAATTATGTCTAAACCCCAACAAATTCCATTTTATACCGATCATTCCCATTTTACCAACCATAGCTGAACTAGTTATCATTAAGAGAACATGGGTTATACAGAATAGAGTGTACTGAATGAATGATTTCCAGTCATAAGAGGCTTTTAAATCTAAAATTGATTGGACAACTTTAAAAAGCTATTCATCCTAACAGCAGAGTCCAATGACATCTTGCGTACAAGATCTTCTTCCTCTGAGTGCTGTTCAATATGCCGAAGCTTACAAAATAGTTAACAGATGAAATGTGGTAGAAAATGGATCTTTAGAATCATTGATCTTTCAAGAAGCTTAAGAAACAGGTACACTGTTGGTTTTTTTTTAAGTTATGGTACTTGTGAAAATGCTTCATTTCTTCGGGGACTTCAAAATGCTATGGTAACCTATGACATGGTAGACGTGTTTCTATCAAAAGGACACCATGGTCCTGAGTGTGTACATGCAGCTTTTGAACGTTGGCCTAAAAGGGCCGCTGTGTTTTGGTGAATGGACAGGTTTGCTGGTTCTGCTCCCCTGGAAAGGGGGGCCCCAACAGACACAACTTTCAACTAGGAAGCTGGTATCTTCCTAGAGAGCAACTCATGGTTGGGTCCCTGGTAGAACCCTGGATATCACTTTTCAAAGATTCCCAACAGATTCTGTCCCACAGGCCAAAAAAGTAATGTTAAAAACTAACTGCAAAGTTATTTTAAAAATACAACAATAAAGACCTTAAAAGTGAGAGGTACATAGTAAAGCATTAGACTGTTGAAATGACATGCTATTGGCAAGTTATTTTAAAAGTTTTTAGCAAAAAAAGTATTAAAAGGCAGAAAGGAGAGATGGCAACATGTTGATATTGATAAGCAATTTCAAGTCTGCTCTGTTCCACAGACGGGATATTACAGTTACAAAAATTAAAATACAATTATCTGATCATTTATTGAATTTACTAAATTCCTATGGTTTACAAATTTTTTGCTAGTATATCCACATGTGACTTCTCCCGAAATCAAATCCTGATAAAACATGGGTCTAGGTTTGGAGGATTTCTCTAAGCTAAGTATCCTAATTATCTAAGTGTTTTCTCAAATGCATGCAAAAAAATAATAAATACATACAGAGTATTTTAAGTATAGTTAACAAAATGAACCTAACAACCACTGTGTGTGAATTGTAGTCATCGTAAGAAAGTCTAAAACTATTATAAACATTCATCTTTAAAAGAATTTGGATTTTTTTTTCAATTCTTATAAATTCAGTAACGCTTTATCCTGGCAATGTTGGTCTAAAAAATGAGTGCCATTAATTTAATTCTTAGTTACTAGGCAAACTCAGAGAAGCAAAGACTATTCTCATCTCTACTTCTGGTTCATTTCATGTGTAAGAAAAACACCTGGTCATTTTGTACCAACAGCCCAGTAAATTGACCCCATCATTTTCAGTGGGCTATTATAGAATCATTTTAGAAAACATTTCTAAAAACTTGGAAAGCATCCTGATTTTCATGGTTTTTCTAGCAAACCTGGCATCCTTTTACGTGCACTTACAATTCCCACTGGGGAAAAAAATGCAGATTCCTGGATACAAATAGAATCTGATAGTAATAATGATCTATTAGATCATTAATAACAGGAGAGTAAACAAATTCCTTCATCCCAACCTTTAGCAATGGATTTATAAGGGCACATGCCTGGTTTTGCTCAGTGGGAATCTAAATCAGAAGCAACAACAGGGGCAATTTTCTAATTACAAAGTCACAGACTTACTGATCATACATGAAAGTATGGTGTCTCCATGGAGAATGTTCACTTAACATTCTCTCTCTGTGCCAGGCGCTGTGCTAGACACTGCAGGTACATCGGTGTACAAGGCCCACCACCTGTACCTCTTCAACTAATTCCTCACAGATAATTCCGTTAGTAGCCTTGAAGCGAAGAAGGGTTTGGGGGAGGACAGGGATCAGGATAAAATGGAGCAAATAAATACATTGAAAAGGAGGCTTTGAGGACACTGCTCTGCTTCTACAAATTGGCTGAAAAACTGAGGGCAAGCTGGAAGAAACTGACATTGTTTCTCACATTTTAAAACCTACACATGGCATTTATACCCCTACATTTACATGTCTGCCTGGAACACAGTTTGAGTGTTTGTGGATTTGTAGGGGGTGAGAAAAATCACTTTTATATGTTTTTCTCTTTTGAAACTTCCTACAGCTTGTAAAGCACAACATGCAAACGTCTAATCTTTCAATGGTAACATCCCTGCCTTTCTTGCAGCAATCATTTCTGATCTCACCACCAGGATTTTGACTCTAGTGGGTAAACAAGTGGCAGGAGAAATGAACTCTTAATTGAAAACACATTTTTGCTTAAACATAGACAGAAACAGCGTAAGGAATGTACAGAATGCATGTGTTTGTGCAAAGGGTATTTTGAAGGAACAATATAAGAACGGAAGTAGGATGCAGTCCTCTGCGTCAGATTCCCTCGATGCAATAAACACGTATTTATCAGACTGTGCCAAGCTCTGCAGCATATACTTGGAACAGAGTAGCTCACGGTTATACTTCTTTTTGTAATTTCCAGAGTTTCAGAAACAATTGTGAGATGCATGATTACTTTTATTTCCATTTTGCAAATGAAATGAGTGAGTGCCAATAAGGCTAAATGGTTCAATGTTACAAAGTCAATGAGTGACACAGTTGGAAGTCATAGTCATGTTTTCTGACACTAAGCACAATCCTCTTCCTTACCATGATGCCTGCAATAAAATCATGGCTATTGATGCTTATATGAAAAACAATGACAGTCCATTTTTTTAATTTTAATTTTTTTCTTAATCCTCATCCAAGAATATTTTTTCGATTGATTTTTAGAGAAAGAGGAAGAGAAAGGTAGAGAAACATCAATGTGAGAGAGACACATCAATTGGTTGCCTCCTGCATGTGCCCCGACCAGGGTTGGGGATCAAGCCTACAACCAAGGTATCTGCCCTTGACCATATTCGAACTGGGGACCCATTCAGT
Organism: Myotis lucifugus; assembly: GCF_000147115.1. Classification (NCBI taxonomy): domain Eukaryota; kingdom Metazoa; phylum Chordata; class Mammalia; order Chiroptera; family Vespertilionidae; genus Myotis; species Myotis lucifugus. The sequence goes on from NW_005871536.1 coordinate 230,244, forward strand.
CCTTGGGCTGACACTCTATCCACTGAACCAAACCATCTAGGGCAACAGTTCATTTTTATTAAGCACTTACAATGTGTTCACTGTGTGAACACTATCATCTCAATCAGTGGTTCTCAACCTTGGCTGCACATTAGAGTCACCTGGGAATCTTGTTAAAATCCCGATTTTTGGGCCTCATCATTAGTAACAAAGAAACAGAATTTCTTGAGGATGAGGCCCAGAAATCGGGATTTTAACAAGATTCCCAGGTGATTCTAATGTGCAGCCAAGGGTTGAGAACCACTGATCTAAATGTATATCTACCTAGATAAATCATCACAACCATTCTGAGGGGTTACATATCATTCCTGTCATATGAGTTTACAAAGGTTTAGTATATTATGGTTGTGCAAAGAGACCCCAAGGTGCTCCCAGCCAGTAAGTAACAGAGCTCAGACTCAAACCCTACCTGTCCATTTCTATGTCTGTGTTCATGGCCAGCACCAGTGATTCCCAAACTTGCCTGATGAGAGCACACACTTGGGTACTTATGGAAATCACCATTTTTTAGAGGTCTTCTAGATTCTGATTTTGCAGGTTGAAGCCCAAGATATAAAATTCTAACAAGCATTGGACAAGTATCAGGCCAGTAAAGGGAACACACATGCTATATATCGACATTTTTTTTACTTCAACTTCTCTAATTTATCTTCTCACTGAAAGGTTGGTAAACTTTTTCTGCAGAGAGCAAGATAGGAAACATTTTAGACTCTGTGGACCATACAGCTTCCTCGCAAATACTCGTCTCTGCTATTGTAGTTAGAAAGTAGCCACCGACAATATATTCACTAAGAAGTGTGGTTGTATTCTAATAAAAACATTATGAACACTTAGATTTGAACTTCATATAATATTTGCCATGCAATATTATTCTTCTTTTACATTTTCAACCATTTAGAAATGTAAAAACCATTCATAGGTAACAGGACAATAACAGGTAGGCTAGATGTGACTTGCGGGCTGGGTTTTGTTTTTCCCCCTATACCTGCTCTAGCCCTCTTTCTCTAGAAAGTCAGTTCCAGCCAGAAGAGTAGTCAATAGAAAATTCTTTACCCGACTTACTCCTACTGACATTTCCAGTAATGTCCCACTGTGCATTGTTGTGTTTTTTGTTGGGGATTTTTTTTTTCTTCCTGTCTCCTGCCTTCCTACCCTGATGTCTGGATATTGTCTCATTTTAAATTCTAAGCTACAAAAGAGTATTCTTGTAACAATTCTGTAAACAGTGTTCTGAGGTCTTTGGGGGAGTAAACTAATAAACCAAAGCATATTTACTATAAATAAATGCATTATAAGGAATAAGGAGTTTTTGCAAACTATTTAGGCCAAATCCACAGGATGATAAGTGGATTTTGTCATTTTAGTGGATCATTACCAGCAAGCATTAAGCTTAAGAATTATAAAAGAGAATCATTTTGGCAGGCAACCATATAAGTTCATGACATTCAGATTGGCTGTGCATCTCTGGATGTCAGGAAGTCTTTGTCTCATAGCTTTAATCAATGTCTAATCACATCCTTTTGGCTTTCCTCTTCAGTAAATTCTTGTCTACTAAGATACTTCTCCAACTTTTTCTCTTCCAAAAAGACTCTCCCATGATTCTCTGTAATTGAAAACAAATACAGGACCCCGAATGACATCGTTTCATTCAACATGGTTTTGTTATAATGTTGATGAGATGCCATAGGAACTTAACACTTGTTTTATCAATTAGCCTGTAGTAAAATTGGTTTATTATACATCATTTCACTTAAAGTCACAGAACCTATCAACAACATTAAGTGAAGACTTACTATAATTTTAAACAGGTCAATAAATGCTTCATTCACCATGTACTTGACACTCTTTAGGTAACCACTTATTTTCTCCAGTTTATTCCAATTACTTTTAAAGATACGTACATTTGATTTGCTAAGAAAAATAAATATTTTGCAGTGTTCTTAATTATGCATTAAGAGAAAAGTCACATGCACATTTGGAATATATGAGTGTGTTCCAAGACCGTGCTATAATTTTGTGACATTTGAAAGGCTTACGACTCTTACAGTCTTTCATGAACTACAGGGATCTAGGAATTATCTAGTTTAATTTTTTCTCCATTTTGTGCTTGACTCAAAATCCTCCTCCATAGATCACCTGGCAGTTGCTGAAATGCCTTCAGTGACAGAGGCCAGTAATAACTGTAGGAGCTGTCACCATCATTAACCAATCCCGTTACTTCTTCCTCTTTAAGCTAGAACTCCCTCCTTGTAACTTTCACCCAACTGTTCTTTGGGCAAAAATTCTCAATTATAAGTTAATGACAATACGTAATGTCTTCAGAAATGCTTATGGGGTGTGTGTATGTATATATGCATGACTACATAGTCTATGGTAAACATAAAATCTATCAGCCAAATAGACAAATCAGGGGGTGGGGGTGGGAAGCCAATGGTGATCCCCTGCTCTGTCCCACATGAGTAGTCACAGACTGAGAGAGGTGAAGAGAGATCTGGTTGAGTCAAAGTGAGCTCAGGAAAACAGTCATTTGATGAAGAAGCCGGCTTTACACTCTTCTGGTTTACAACTCCAGTATCTGACACCTCATCCTAAGCATGTGGAATTTTCCTAACCATGAAACTCAAAACAGGAATCAGAAGCTAAACTTGAAATTGCATGTAGAGCTGGAAACAACAACAAAAAAAAGCAAGAGGACTCAGAAAAGTCAAGAGGACTAAGTTCACCTTTACCCAACTGTATACAATAAGACGAAAATGGAGTGTCCTGAATATTTCCTTGAAAACTCCCCTAGGAATCTAGGTTGAGTAGACTAAGCAGCTGAGACAAGGACATCTTATGATACTCCTAGACTGCCCTGATTCAGATATTCATTCTTACTTGGTCACAGAAATAACTGGCACTCCAGCTAACAGAAAAATCATATAGAAAATGTGCATATGCAAATGCAGAACCCTGTCGTGGTCAAAGGGTACTGATCAGCCATATGATAAGATGTATACCATGGAGCTATTTTCTGTACCTCAGTTTCCTTATATGCAAAATGGCAACAATGGCACCTACTATATAAGGTGAAGGTTAAATGAGTTAAAACATGCAAAGTGCATAGAATAGTGTTCAGCACAGAGTAAGCAATGTAAACAAATGTTACTTAGTAGCAATATAATATAGCTCTCTCCTAATATTTACTAAACTGCAATGCAATTATAGATGTTAGTATTTGTTACAAACTGTAAGCTCTTCAATACCTGAAGCTTGGAGTTAGTTACTGCTTTAATTATTTTGTCCTAGTAACCTATGGAGCCCAGAACATAGCATAGGTCTTCAATAAACGTTTATGGAAGGAACCGACTAAATAAGTTGCTTTCTCACCCATTTGGTTGATAACTTCCTCCTTCGATCATTTAAATTTTATAAATACTTTAACATACCAAAGTTATGACAATTTGGGATTTCATAATAAATCCAGTAAACTATGAAATCTAAAAGGTTTGCTTTAATCACTAGAATATAATACAGTAGTTTCCCCTTATTTGTGGTTTCACTTTCCATGGTTTCAGTTACCTGCGGTCAACCATGGTTCGAAAACATTAAATGGAAAATTCCAGAAAGAAACAATTTTTAAGTTTTAAATTGCACACTGTTTTGAGTAGCGTAATGAAATCGCACACTCCCACTCCATCCTGCCTGGGATGTGACTCATCCCTTTGACTAGCGTATCCAAGCTACTCATCAATTAGTCACTTAGTAACTGCCTTGGTTATTAGATTAGTTATCAGAGAGAAAGACAGCACATTTATATCACTTTTATTATAGCAGATGATCATAATTATTCTATTTTATTATTAGTTATTGTTGTTAATCTCTTGCTGTGCCTAATTCATAAATTAAACGTTATCATAGAGATGTACGTATAAAAATACAGAGTATATATAGGGTTTGTTACTATCCACTGGGGGTCTTGGAACGTATCCCCCTTGAGTAAGGGAAGACTACTGTACACCAAGTTATGTAAGTAGCCTGTTAAACTCTCTTTCACTACCCAAATTAAAAGACTCACATCAAAAATTGCAAATAGGACAAAAAGCATTTGTAACTCTAGAAACGGACATGCTATTGTGATCCGGCAAAAGCAATCTCTTTCAATTAATGAATCTTAAATTTAAAAATTTTTAATTTTTATCTTGAACAGCTAAATGGAGGGCATTTTATATATGTATCCAAACTTGATCCTACCCAGGGCATCCAACGTGAAGCTTGGCCAGACAACAAAAATGTCTACAAAAGCATGTGAACACAATGCTTGGGGAATGAGATTCCAGTACCATGGCAGTCACATTGGGTCTATCCATGTACCTCGTTGCTAAATTTAAAGATCTGATTTGAGGTATGACTGAATTTGTCTAACAGTGACCATGTTAATAAAATGGCTTTACACACTTTGAAAAATTCCTTGGAATAGGTTAAATCAAAACCTCAAGTTTAAATGGAGCAATGCTGGGTTGCTTGCCACTGGTATGGCTGAGAACTCATTAGGGCTCTGTGGTTGCCCTGGGGTTCCCAGAAGACCTTTTTAGTATTCAGAGTGTTGGTGTCTCTGCAAACTGGACAGGCAGCTTTAGCAAACATTTACTTGGATGAAGGCTGAGGAACCTGATGGTAGAACTTTATGGTTCCCCAACCAATTTAAGGGAAGAGGCACAACTTGCAAAATCTGGTATCAAAACCTTACTTATCAATGGAAACTAGAGGTAGTGGTGGTTATTGGAACCTGTGCCAGGAAGATTAATTAGATCTTAAAACTCCGCAGAGAGTACCACAAATTAAGATGTAATGAGCAATTTCAAAAGAGTTTGTGAGACCTGGTCTTGCTTCAAAGAACAGGTAACACATTGTGACCTGGTTGAGGAAGGCGGGGAGGTGGTCTTTCCATTTCTGCACAATCACAGCAGTGAGGTCTACACGGAGCATGGGGACTGCAGCAGATATGCATCTAGAAGTTGACTTATGCTCCTACAGATGGTGGCCTGCTTCCTCTCACTAGTGCTGTGTGGGCAAAGGACATCCGCTAAAAAAGTTGGACTACTCCCTGAAATGCTGAGGAGATACAGAAATACAATGTGAGTGAGTATTGATGTAAAAGGTAAACAAGATTTCAGTGATGTGTGCTGATAAATAGAACCTGGGGACTTTGGGGTTAAGCAAGGGATAGTGTGAGAATTATTTGATCAACCCTAGAACTATCTTGGCTATAATATGTATGCTTTAACTTGTTTTTGTGGGCTTCTATTTATCAAATTTCATTGACTCAAAGATGCTCCTCTTTTCATTTATTGTCTCTAAAATTAGAATGTGTCTTAGAATAAGGGATACCTAAAACTCAGTGAAATAGAGGACTTTTTATTTTTCAGTATATAACAAGCAGAATAGGTATAATCACTATGATGCAAGTTCATACTTTTCTCCATCTAGCTTCAATTGGTTTGTGCAAACTTTGAGTCTGAGAGGTAAAATCTTTCTGCCTCTCTATCTCATCACGTAGATAACCAGGATAACAACACTGATATTGGCCTGATGGGAATTTTTCCTTTAAAGAATATGTTACTCCTTCTAGGACAGTAAATTGATATATATGGGTTTGAGTGCTTTGCTGGAAGAGGGAGAGAGAAAAATAATCTTGAGGAAAGTAACAGGTATGCCAAAGATGAAGAAAAACAGTGCTCTGGGGTCCCAATAAACACCTGCTTACCACTCCCCAGAAACAAAATGTCATGGCAGGACCTGCATGTCTAAGTGACTCAAAAAAGCCATAACATCTGGCACCCAGGTCATTTTTGGTGAGTGTACGCCTGGCTGACAGTAAATAACAGGTGGGTTGATTCTTCCTAGCACTTAGAAAACCAGTACAGCCACGGTAGGTATGTAAACTAGTACCAGGGGCAACTGGAAATGCAGGAGGAGTTCCACCCCCGTTTCCTCATATCACAGAAACAGGGATTCTCTCTTACTCCAGGTGGTGGAGTTGTTCAGGAGCAGCGAGGACTGCTAATCTTAGAGAAAAGTACATGTCATGGGAGCATCCTATGATTATCCCTGGAAGGCTGATCCCACCAAAAAAGAGAAGGGTTTCCTTGAAATAAACAAGTTGAAACTCAAGCCATTTAAAAGGAGATGAGTTTATTTTTTAGTCCAAAGCAAAAAACATAAGGAATATTGTTTATATCCATCTCTCCTCGAATAAACAGAAGTCATGGAAAACAGAGTTAACTAATGAAAATAGCAACTAACTACTAATTACCTATCTCTTTAAAAAGGGGAAGTATAGAACCCTAGAAACTCTCCATTGATTTTAATTTTAATTCAAAGGAAGTACAGAGCAAGTCAATCAGTATGTAAAAGGCTCTCTCCCATTCACTAGAGGTTTCAGCTTTTCTAAAAATTCAACAAATAGTCTCAATATTTTTCACAATCATGCTTAGAAATACCTATAATATATAAACAAACAAGCAAACTAAATAAATTAGCTCATTCATCAGCATAAATTATCATCGCACATCATATTTTAGTAGATTTGAGAGAAAATTTAAGATTGTTCCTCTTCAGCCATGTAGTACCTTTTGAATTTATCTATTATATTTATATTACTCCCCCCACTTGTAAATTAAAAAGCCGTTTCCTGTCCAGACAACATATTTAAGGATTCTCTTCCCAAAAATACTTGCCAGTGAGGCCCAGAAAGTCAAATTGAAGCATATTATGACCAAGATATCAAAACCAACTAGAACATTCAATGCTATTTAGATATAATTGGCCTACAGCACTCTATAAGTTTATGTGTATAGCATAATGATTTGACTTACATATATTGTGAAATGATTACCACAAGTTTTGTTAATATCCATCATCTCATAAAGACACATAAACACAAAGAACAAGGAAATGCTTTTTCCCTTGTGATAAGGACTTTTAGAATCTACTCTAATAACTGTCAAACATACCATATAGCAGCATTAACTGTAGTCATCATGTTGTACATTACATCCCTAGAAACTATTTATATTGTAACTAGAAGTTTGTGTCTTTTGACCACCTTCACTCAATTCTCACGCCCCCCCCCCCTGCCCCCCGCCCCTCTGGTAACCACAAATCTGATCTCTTTCTATGAGTTCTTGTCTTTCGTTTTAGATTCCACATATAAGTTATAGCATATGGTATTTATGATATTTGTCTTTCTCCATCTGACTTATTTCAGTTAACATAATGCCCTCAAGGTCTATCCAGGTTGCCATAAATGGCATGATTTCCTTTTTTTGTATGTCTGAATAATATTTCATTGTGCGTGTGTGTGCATATGTGCATGTATCACAACTTTGTTATCTATCTATCTATCTATGGACACTTGGGTTGTTCCCATGTCTTGGTGATTAGAAATAATGCTTTTGTGAAGATGGGGATCCAAATAACTCTTTGACATAGTGTTTCATTTCCTTTGGATATATTCTCAGAAATGGAATTGCTGAATCCATCCCTAATTTCTGACTATGCATTTACAAACCCATCAAGAAAGAAGAGATGTGGGCGGGGGATCAGAGTTTGCTCTTGATTTTATATATTGCTAAGCCTGGGCTCTACTTTCTTATATCAGTTGAAGTTTATGTGTGCCTATGTTTATTCATGCTTATAATGTCTTTTGAATTTTTTCTAATTAATAATAATTTCAAGTTAACAAAGTTAATTTCAAAAGTTAACAAAGCAAAACAAGAACCAGTGCCAATCTCAACAGAGCAAAGGATTCTCAATTTGGCTATATATGATGTGTTTTTATAACAAAAACACAAAGTTTTGAGAGACTTCTGCTATAGTTATTGTAGCAAGCTAAACAGGTTTAGATTCTAAAAATGACAATATAAAATAATATTCAAACATGGTAATCAATATTTGATGACAATTGAAGAATGCCAAGAGACCATGAAAAAGGATAAGAGCTAGAATGTTTGAAATAAGCAAGGGTTGTCCAATTCATGCACTAATGCAAAATGCTCACAACCAGAAGAATAACTAGACACTTGTCACCAGTGTAGAGTCCCACACACAACAAAACTCATCCTGTCTGATGAGTCTACCCACACACCCTATCCCTGTAACCCACTTAAAAATAATGACAGTAAAATACTCTTAATAATATATTTCATTCCATCTTCCCCCAAACCACTGGAGTATATACAATTATATTACTCTCATTTTACTTGAAAACTGAGCCTTAGAAGGTGAAGCATTTGCCCAAAGTCACACACCTGGAGAGGAAGTAGCAGAACTGACTTCAAAGGAGTGCTCACGCGCAGCGCTGCACTACAGTGGGAACAGCGAGTGTGGAAGCCATGAAACCCTACCCTTGCAGGACATCGCATTCCAGTGTGGCTCCTCCATGGGAGGAAAGGTGAGTAAGAAAGAAGCAAAATGTCATTATGTCTTAGAATCACAAAATGATCAGAAGGGAATGTTTGAGAATGCCGTTTCCAATCACTTTTTTAGAGGAGGAGGAGAACAATGCCCTCCTAAAGAAGAAGGCACTGTCTTTCCCCCTTGCTCTAAACCACATTTCAGCTCAGATTCCAGAAGAGCTCACTGGGATGAATCCTCCCACCTTGGCAAAAACAAACAGTGGCAATTCAGCACTTAAATACTGCTGGGTAGAGGCTGTGATTGGCATGCTGACCGGAAGTCTCCATTTGTAGTTAACATAAAAAGGAAAACAACATTCTTTTAGAGAAACTGAATAAACGACAGTGAAATGAAACAGTAAATAAACAGGCAGCTCACAGTCTTTGAATGCAGATGGTATGTAGGACTCGGATTAAATTTCGAAAGTCAGGCTGGAACAAAAGGAATTCAGGCTAACCAAGGACTTGGTTCTTCCAACTCTGCCAAGATTTACAAACCAGGGACTGTTTCAATATGCTCTCTCTGAGAGCACACAATAACTAAAACTCCCTGGAAACATTAAATCAGGTTAACCATTCAAAGCAGGCCAACACTGGAGGAGAATCAAATGCATATTCATTTATTCTCTGTTTCATGGGTTTATTTAATGCCTTTCCTCTCACGAGCTCATGGTGCACAGAATATGGCCGCAATAAAATTGTGTGAGATATACAACTCTGAGCTTGCATCTGAAGACCTATTTTATCTTGTAAATGAAATCCTACCAAGTGGCCTGGAAAAATCTAGAAGTGATATTGTGAACATTATAGCCATCACTTAACCAGCAGTGACAGTACCGCATCTTTGTTTCTGTGATTTTCTTAACATTAGAGTCTTTTCCAACTCTAGGCTGAGAAGTTAAATCTTAAGAGAAGGCACTCCAGCTAACTGAACAGCAAAATAATTCTTTCGTTTTGAATTCCTGTGAATTATGGAACTCTTCCCACAAATCGCTTACACTTCCTTTTCTGAGCTCCCCAGAGTAAACCCAAAAACAAAATAAGAATGCTCATCTAAAGAGTTTGTAATGATTCAAAGTGTGTCGGTTCTAATATGAATGTCACAAGCTTCTATACTTAGATGATCTTTTAAAAAGTAGGAATGCTTTTCAGCCTTTCCTTTGATTTTGCCTAAGTGTCTGTTTACACAATCAAAAATTTATTTTTTTAAAATATATTTTTATTGACTTTTTTAAAGAGAGAGGGATAGAGAGGGAGAGAGAGAGAAACACGCGGTGAGAGCTCAACATCAATTGGCTGCCTCCTGGGGCCGGAGCCTGTAACCCAGGCATGTGCCCTGACCAGGAATTGAACTGGCAACCTTTTGATGTACAAGATGACACCCAACCAACTGAGCCTCACCAGCCAGGGAGCAAAAAAGTCCATTTTAAATAGATATTATAACAATTACAATTTTTTAAAAAAACAACTCTAACTTTATTCATTTATTTTACTCCCATAATAAATGGAAGAGTATGTTAAAGATGTAACATGTAAGAATAGGAGATTTTCCATAAGTACTGGGTGACGCATTCCTTAGAATTGTGTACTTTGTCAACACAGATCACTTCACTATCTCTGGCTGCAAATCCAATTATTCCTAGTGGAAAACTTGACTTTGCCACATGCTTTCAGAAAACAAAATTATCAGGCATAGCTTTATTTGTCAGCATTTCTCTATATTTATAACAGAATTCATTTGTGGCATAGCTATATATTAAATAAATGCTATAAGTACTTGGAATACAGAAACAAATGAACGTTCCTTGCCTTGTGGTCATTATCAAAAGTGAAAAAAGTTTTTTAAAAAATTAAGGTTTTATAATACAATATAATAAATGTGATAATGTAAGTATGAAGCAGTTGTTAAGACAACACAGGGAAACAGAAATCTAACCCCCAACCAAGGCAAGGTTAGAAAGCAGCTTTTGTCAGAACCTGACAAGGTCAGATAAACATGAGTGTGGAACAAACTGCAGCTGTTGATATCTGGGGATTGTTTGTTACTGTAGGATGATTTAGTCTATCTTAACTGATACATGGTGATTAGAATAATTAATCTTAACTAATGTAAGCTAATTGATAATTCTCAATAGATTTCAACAGTGTGCAGCTAAAATGTCAAAAGGAATTTCCCAAAAACCATGATCAAAACCCGAAGGCTGCTTAGAGTTGTTTCTTATTACACATTGTGCTTTGGTTGACACAACTCCAAATACAATCTGAAATAGCCATGTGTGTGTGTGTGTGTGTGTGTGTGTGTGTTCATTCTTTTTCAATGATTACTCTGCCTTTCTTATCTGATTCATTGTTCTGATCTTGGGGACCTGAGTGATTGCTTTCTGAATCATATCAGCAAAGCTTTTCTGTTTCAGTTTTTACTTGGTTCTATTCCTGTACCTCAGGAAAGCGCATTTCTCAGTAGTCCCTTGACTTGTATAGCTCATGGGTGTGGGTATGTATATACATAAGTATCCCACTCTCTCAAAATAAATAGTTTGTAACTCTTTAAAACAAAAATCCAAATAGTGTTCTTGAACATTTTTTAAAATGAGACAACCTGCTATTAGCTATGTTTGTATCATGTTATTGCTGAAACTCCAGCTTAGAAATTGTGATTCTGGAAAATCTCTTTACTGCTGTGCTGATAACACTGTAAAATATTTTTATTATTGTTAAAGTGGATAAACATTATTAAGCAGCTAAAATTTTATGCCAGATATATTCTCATTACCTTATTGAATTCTCGCAGTAACCCAATAACATCAGAGTTATCATGATCTATTATAGGAAACATACATACACAAAGGTAGTGTGACTTGCTCAACATCACACTGAATGTAAATGGATGTAAACTCAGGCAGGCTACTTCTGGAGAGTTTTAGTTTCAGCTTCAATAGTTACACAGTTTAACTGTGTATGCCAGGGGTCATCAAACTACGGCCCGCGGGCCACATGCAAATACAAATATTGTATTTGTTCCCGTTTTGTTTTTTTACTTCAAAATAAGATATGTGCAGTGTGCATAGGAATTTGTTCATAGTTTTTTTTTAAACTATAGTCCAGCCCTCCAACGGTCTGAGGGACAGTGAACTGGCCCCCTGTTTAAAAAGTTTGAGGACCTCTGGTATATGCCTTCATTTCTTCACCTGCAAGATAGGAATAATGTGCCCTACGTATATCACAGCTTTTCTGGGTGGTTCAATAACAGAGCAATGAATCAAAGTGTTTTAAAAATTAGTAGGTACTCATATTGAAATCCATATTGAAGATTTTCTTTGAGCTGCACACTATGGATTTAAAAAAACAACAACCAAATCTTTGATAAAATATAAGATCTAGAATTAGGGGATTTATATAAACATCTGGATTTTTCAGCTCTTAAATCAGGCAGGTGCAATGCTAACCCTTCATTTCTGCACAGAAAGAACTGGCAGAGAAGAGCATCTGCCCATCTGCGACTGGGCACGTGCCCTCCATTCTGCCACAGTCCCCACCCTGCTGGCTTCAACCACTTACACGCAGAGACATCTGTCTTTGCTTCCCCCTTTAGTAAAGAGCAAAATTCTGGATCAATGTGAGATAGGATTGTATTAGGAGGCACCATACTAGTCCAGACTTGTCGCCTTACACCTGTGATTTGAAAACATGACCATCATCACACTGGAACTATTACCCAAACCCTTTGGATAATATCTGTAGGTCTAGACCGGAGCTTTAAAAAAGAAGAAAAGGAAAGAAAATAGGCATGTTGCCCAGACACAACTTCTGACAAGAATATCAACTGTACCCGGAAAAAACTCCAGGGGCTGATTATAAAAAGAATATATATATATACTTTTTTCCTCTTTGCTTCTGAGACAATTCTCACCTGACCCCCTTTCCCAGTGCAAAGGAAGCATCATTATCACACTCATTGGCGGTTCACTGGCGGCAGTCAATAAGAGGGACTTGAAAGCTTCTCATTGAAAAAGAAATTCTCAAGATCACAAAAAGGTTCCCAGAATTCAACGTTTCACAAGCAGCTGGCATCAGCACCTTCAGTGCGGCTCTGGCCACGTGCCCTGTGGTGGTTGCCACTGGGGCGGGACCCTGTTAAAGGGGCACAGCTAAGCCCCAAGTTGTCTCCAGTAAAGCCTCGCCTCTGCCTGTCCGTGGCACCAAAAATTAAAGTTATGGCCTTGGGTGTATAACAAGCCTACATACAACTCCTCCATGTTTCACCTTCTTAGGTGAATGTTCGTGGCCAAGTTTCTTTATCTATAAATTAGTCTTAATACCACCTATTCAGACTTGTCTAAGGATTCAATAAGAGAACCTAATAAATAAAGCCCTAAATAAAGCCCTTGCTGTCTAACACATAATGGATAATTAATAAATGGCAGCTATTGTTATTATTAAAGGACAGTTATTTGAGGCAGTAGTGAGCTAAAGTCTCAAATTTTGTTCCTTTATTGGTTTTCCAGATAGTATAGTATATCCTGGGTATTTGGAATTATAGAAACAATTTCATTGAATGGGTTAAAGAACAATATTATCCTCAATTTAAAAAAATCAACACCAAACTGACTCAGAAAAGAGGAAATTATATTCAATATTTTAAATGAGAGCATTTCCAAGGTGAAGAATGTAACCAGATATTTATTTTTAAAAAGTGAATTATAATGTTACATTAACAAAAATTATCCTTTCTAATTAGGAGCACTCAGGTTAAATTTCTACATTATTCAACAGAGTAAATTGCTTGCTACAGAGAAACCCCGAAAATAACACTGGGATTTTCAAACATAGCAATTATGCATGGTAGTAATATTTCCTCCTTTTTATAATACAAAGTTTTAAGATAGATTTTATAGATTTAGATTGAAAATTTGTATGAGATAATCTCATAAATATTTAAAAGAAAAAAATCCTAACAGTATATTTCATAAATGTGAATTTTGTTATTTCACTACCACTCCTCTTATAAGCATTTATTTACTACTAGAGGCCTGGTGCACGAAATTTGTGCACAGGAGGGGGGGGGGTCCCTCAGCCCAACCTGCACCCTCTTGCAATCTGGGACTGCAGGATCGGGCCTAAACCAGCAGTCAGACATCCTTTTCGCAATCCAGGTCTGCTGGCTCCTAACCACTCGCCTGCCTGTCTGATGGCCCCTAACTGCCTCTGCCTTGGCCCTTGCTGCTGCGGCTTCGTTGGGAAGGATGTCCAGAAGGTTGCTTGGCTGTCCGATCTAATTAGCATGGAATGTGCAAAATATAATCCTTGATTCTTTCCAAACCACTTCATCAATGAGTATTATTTTCTGTTAAATTAACCTATCTTAAATCAATGAAAGTCTCCTCTTTCCTATAAGAAATGATGGAAACTCTTTTGAGTAGAGTTTCACTAATTGATATCAAGGAAACTATACATATTCATCAAATCAAATCTTATTTCCTCATTTACCGATTATAACATGAAAGATTGACCTCAATAATTTCCAGGGCCCCTTCCTGGACGTGGGGGAAGGAACTCAAGTCATATGAACTCTTACCAAGGCTGACAACTCAGTAATGCTTTTATAACCATGTAAGAATAAGTTGGGGACAACGAACTCTACATTTTACTTATTGTTATTCTATGATTTCCTATTATAGAGGTTATTGTAATTTTGAGACATTAATTTGATCCCTGGTTCATGAATTTTAGGGTAATAACATTGTGTGTAATAAGGTTCAGTCCAGAACAATTAGTGCTGTGTCAGACAGAGGTGCCAGAGATGCCATGAATGAATATTCAGTTTCATAATAGGTCAGTGAACTTCACAGAGGGGAAACTTACTTTACAGCCCAATACTACTCTGGCACACAAATATATGCTGATGTTAGAAAGGGAATAGAGAAAGACATTTGCAATGAGAGGAGTAGCTAGCTCACTAAAGATCCCACTTGCTGCTGGCTGTGGGGTGGGGAAGATGAGGGGGAGGAACTCCAAGATAGTCAACTCTTTCTTACTGAAGCTGGTAACTCAGGAATATTTTTATAACTATAAAAGCAATGTAGGGACAGCATACTCTCAAGCAAGAATATCAGAAAATAAAAAATTTAATTAAAACTATGTTAGTCATTTTTAATAAAAGAAAATTCATCCTATAAAATAAAAGGCTAATATGCAAATCGACCAAACAGCAGAACGACCAGTCACTATGGCACGCACTGACCACCTGGGGGCAGATGCCCAATGCAGGAGCTACTCCCTGGTGGTTAGTGTGCTTCCACAGGGGGAGCGCCACTCAGCCAGAAGCTGGGCTCACAGCTGGCAAGTGCAGTGGCAGTGGCGAGAGCCTCTCCCACCTCCACAGCAGCACTAAGGATGTCTGACTGCCAGCTTAGGCCGGCTCACCGAGGGCTCCTGGATTGCGAGACGGTGCAGGCCAGGCTGAGGGAGGGACCCCCCTGAGTGCATGAATTTCGTGCACCAGGCCTCTAGTTTAAACATTAAAAAATTAATATAATAGAAAATATTCTTGAATTAAATAAATGTTGGTATTAAAAAAACTATCTATATTTGTTTTTCTTATATTGTCATAAACTCATAATGAGCCAACAGCACTTAATACCACTGTGTTTATTATAAATTTTATAAACATATATAGCCAATATTAAAATTCAGGAATGTATCATTGCTTCCATACCAAAAATGATGAATTCCAACTTAATTATAGAACATTTTTGTAATCTGAAATAAATTTAGGAAATGCATGTGTGGATGAAAAAGGGGAACTGTAATAAATCGAACCCAAAGTAACCTCACAGTGATCTAATCATAAATTCCTAACTGGGGAGGTTATGGTGAATAGCCATGCCCCAGGCATATAACTTTTAGTAAAAGGTTTATCTTTGCCATAAGCAAGCCCTATCCGTTGTTCTTGTGCATCTAGGTTAACACACCTTTGAAATTCACAAGTAATTCTCTTTTTCAGAACCTTGGGAAGTATAAACACTCCCAAGGGAGCATTTGAGATTTTGCTTCCTGGCAATTGTCGTCAGTATGACTCAAATAAACTCATAAAAAGTCTCTACAGGTTTGGACATTTTTACATCGACATTCAGAAATGTCATCCAGAGGATAACCAGACACAAAAAGCCTCACTCCTAAAAAGAACGAGGCCTCTTAGAGCATGGCTGCTGAGGCAGGGCGGTGGAGCACCCAGCTGGGGCTCAGATGACACCTCTTCAGCTCCCAGAGTACACTCACTCCACACACCTCGATGACTCGGCCTCTAGAGACGCTGGCACCTGGGACCACTTCACCACCTTCCCTCCCAGTACCCCTGCTGCTGAGCTGCAGCAATCAAGTCTTCCCACAACCCAGTCCTGCTCAAGCCAACTTCATTACAAGAAGCTTCAGGCCGAGACCGCATCTCCCACAGTCCGTTACATGGTGTTCTGGGGAATGTGGAAAGGTAAAAAGTAAAAGATCCCATGCCCGGAAAAACGCCCCCAGCTCAAGTCTGGGAAACGGTGCAACAAAATCCAGAAGATCTTCTTAGGTTTCAGTGAGTTAGCACCCTCCAAGAGGAGGCCATATGATGGCTGCCTATTTCTCATAAGCATATTTTACATGGGAAATAACTTTAGAGGCTCTAATTTGTTCTGTTTCCATACTTATTTCAGAATTCAGGTCTCAGCCAGGTAATGCTGGGAAAGAGATTATATAATTGGGGTGCAAAGAGATCCTTTCTTTTCAATACCTTTCCAGTTAGAACCAGATTAATGTCATGTTATGCCCGAGGGCTTTGCCTTACGGCTACTGATAAATCCCATTCTTGATTCATTGATAAATGTTTAGCAATTGGTGGACAAGCCAAATGGAAAATGAATTCACTTCAGTCTTCTCTCTTTAGTCTTTTTGATTGATACACTACAATTATGATGATGCCATTATTATTTGTATCTGGTTTTGAGTATATGTATCACTGGGTTTGGCATGCCCAGTTTAATTACTCTCCCTGAGTATCAAATTAAAACACTTGGAGTGCGGGTGAATTTCCCGCCAAAATATAAGATGGCTCTGTCTTTTGGTTTTGTTCCATCCACCAAAAGGGTGGATTACAAACAAATATTTGGTAATACGCAGTTACAATCGGCCCGAGTTTACACGTTTCCCGCACTCCACCGCAAATCTATATGAACCGAGTTAAAGACGGCTCCCGCGGAGTACGCGCAATTCACGCGAGCCAACTTAACTCGTTTCCCCCACTCCAAGTGTTAAAGCAAAAAGATGAATGGCCCAGGGCAATACTCCCTCTCAGCAATTTCAAAATAATGGATCAAGTTGATAGTGGAGTCTACATTTTAGACTGCAACACACAATTGTGCAGGCTACTGCTAAGAAACAGACTTTCTATTTTTAAAATGTTAAAACCATATTGCCACCGCCTAATTCTTATTTCAGGTCAGTAGTCATGATGCCAGAGGTATCCGAGTGTCTTCAAACAGTGACAGTAGCTTTTTGCAAATTCAGTGGTGAAGTCACGTTGGAGAGGACACGGTCCACAATGTCCAACCGAAAATGCTTTGAAACAAATTCGATGACCCTTTAAATCAGTTACAAACAAAATCAATGCGGGGTGGGCGTGGGGGGAGGGGTCTCGCTCCGGAATTCTTTTAGCTGGTGATTCCAAATCATCAACACATTCAACAGCCACCAAATCCTCCTCTTAATCGCTACTTCGTTTTTACAAATAGCTTCTTTTCTGGAGCGGGGAGTAGTAATTAGAATTTCCTAGTTTGGTACAGTCAGCATTAGCATCATGACTTTCCATGCTGAGGATTAATGACAGTAGCCACAATGATAACAGAAAACGGTAACAGTTCTAATTACTGATACTCATCTTAGGAGGGTGAGCGGCTGTTAAAACATCTCTTCAGAAGTGAGAGTTCAGTCACATCTTTTTTTTTTCAACAAATGGGAAAAGCTTTCATGCTAATTAGGAAGGAAGATTGCAAATTCAAATGTCAGTCAGAGTGCACCGTGATTGTTCTTCATTTACTTTTTTCTCTCCCACCTTAAACTTCCTGGCCCTTAAGCTTTTTAAAAAACCGAGGCTACATTTAAACAGGAGCCATAGGAGGCCTCCTGGTTTCCACTTAAAACAACCCTTCCCAGTTCAACAAGGGGAGTTTCTCATTTATTTGTACTTGAAAAATGAAATCTGTTTTCTAAACATTGTCAGGAACTCCTATGCCTAGAAAGCCACAGTTTATTCATTGTTCTCTTAAAGCACATGATATAATGACCAGAAAGGAGTCCAGAGAAATAACGTCTTGTCCATTGCTTCATAATCAGCCATAAGCACCCTTAGCAAATGACTTCTTGGCAAGCAAGTCCATCATTTCATCTACAAAATGACAAAGTTGGAATTGGTGGTGTTTCCTAAATTCTCCAGACATGTGAGTCACCCAGGCTGTTGTGGGGCGAATGGACTGTGACTACGGTTTGCCAAACTCAGTATCAGAACCTCCAGGTCCGAGAATATACAGATCAGATTGGAGTTAAATGTGAGGAACTGTTTCCAGGACCCTGGACAGCAAGAGGCAGGAGCGTGTTCAGGACCAGGTGGAACTGAACTTCCTGCCACGTAAGGATGCGCCCTCTTGAGGATGTATTTGGTTCACAAACCAGATGAGCACAACACCTGTGAACATTCCCTTAAATCAGGGGTTGTGAAATTTCTTCTGTAGAAGCCCACATTGTGACTACTTCAGGCCTTTGAGCCACGTGGTCTCTACTGTGACTACTTAGCTCTGACTGCAGCACCAAAGCTGCTTTAGACAATAAGTAAAGAAATGAGTGTGGCTGGCTGCCAGCCAAACTTGCATTTGAATTTTCATATGGCATGAAGTGTTATTCCTCTCCTGATTTTTTCAACCATTTAAAAATACAAACACTCGTCTTAACTCATGGGCCCTACAAAAATAGTTAGTGGGCAGTTTGCTGATCCTTGTCTTAAACAGAAATGCTCAAATTGTAAGGCAATGTCTTCCCAAATTACAATAGAAGCCAGATTGTCCAAGGACAGGAACAGAAGCAAGTGTCACCTTTTCAATCCTAGCAGGTTCTCACCTGCCTCAGGTGTCACCAGCAGCCCTGCACATAGGAAGAGGGGGCCTGGGAAAGGCCACCGCGATGGGGTGTGCAGTCCTGCTGGATTTAGCTGCCCACTTTCACGAGGGTCCATTTCCTTCACTAAATAAATTGGGAATCTAGAGCACTTAAATGAATGTGTGTGTGCACGTGTGTGTGCATGACTGTGCATATGTAGGTATGTGTGGGATGTCTATGCTGCCAATCTATACCCTGACCTGCAATAGTTATTTAAAATAGCTATTTAAAATACAGAATTCCACAGAGATCTAGTGAGTGGAATGTTTTTCTGAATTCTGTGAGTTGCTCTAGCAAATTCATCAAGCCTGATGGGGAACTTGAGGGAAAGTCTGATTTATAGCCAATCATTCAGAAGTACAGGTAACAGCCTGAACTTGTGACTGACATCTGAAATCCAAGTAGGGGGTAATGGGAACCCCCATGGACAGCCAGTCAGTCAGAAGCATAGGTGACTATGGGGAGGGGGGTGTGGGCAGTCCCACAGGACTGAACCCTTGACCTCTGGGATCTGATGCTACCTCTGGTTTCATAGTGTCAGGACTGAGCCAGCTAGCATTTCAAGAACTGGTGGCATGGGAAACCCCCTTCCACATGAATTAGATTGGATCCAGGAACCCAAAATAAATGGACACAATATGGTACATCATAGACTGGAACATTATTCATCCATAAAATGGAATGAAATTCTGATACACTCAGCTACAAAAGAGAATAAAATTTGGACACATGCCACAACACAGATGAATTTTGAGGATATTATGCTAAGCATAATAAGCCAGTCACAAAAGGACTGATATTGTATTCTTCTGATATGAAGTACCAAGACTAGGCTAATTCATAGAGACAGAAAATGGAATAAAGGTACCAGAGGCTCAGGAAAGAGTGGGAATTATCATTTAACTGGTACTGATTTCCTGTTCAAGACAATGAAAAATTCTGGAAATAAATAGTGGTGATGGTGGCAAAACAATGTGAATGTACTTGATGCCACTGAACTGTGCATTTAAAATGGTTAAGATGGTAAAGTTTATGTCATATATATTTTACCACAATGAAAAACAGATTTAAAATAAAGAACAGGTGTCTGGCCTCCTCCCTTAGATTTATTTCAGCAGTTCTGAGGTGTCCAGATATCTGTATTTTAAGCAACGGCCCCAGGTGAGTCGTATGATCTGGTCTGTTTCAGAAACTAATGCTGGAGTAAAGGTCTCGCACAGATTGCACATTCATGGTGCAGTTAGGGTCTGCCCTTCTCTAGGGCTGTTACATGACCCTGTCTAGTTTATACATATACCATGGGTGTTCTGAAGTGATATCATCAGATAGAAGTACAAACCAATATTAACAGTAAAAGGTGAGATAAGGTTGTTGACTGTGAGGTCCTGGAAGCAAGAAGGCTTCTAGAAGTGATACTTGGTGTGGGGAGGGCGGGACCACCAACTCTTATGCTAGGCAAGAAATATCCAGGGAAAATGGGCCCTGGGCCGTCAGTCTATAATGAACTGATATGACCAGAGGGCAGGACAGGACTGTTTTTGGTTCACAAACCAGAAACACGGTGGCAAGTCTGAAACTTTGGGAAACTCAGCATCACACAGAGCAAGTAAACCTACGGTAATCAGGGACGAGGAGGCTCTGTCTGAGCAAAGAGGTTGGGCAGGCCACACATCTATGACAGCTTAGCTCTAAACAGTAGTGACAGCTGTGCACCAAAGGGCAGCCTTTCTTGGAATAAACTGCTCAACAGCATCTCTTGGCACAAATAGCAATCCCCATCGTCAGCACCAGCTTTGAATATGAAAGACCAAGCTGGCTGTATCAATCCTGCTATGGGTCATACACTGAAAGAAGCTATTATCCCCTTCATTACCTTTTCTACGCCCAAACCCATACTCCTCTGAGCTGAATTTCTGCTCTCTCCCCTCGTGTTCCTCACTGTTCATCCACTCTTGTGACAGGTTCTCTGGCCCAGCTTTCAATTCAGATTTGTCCTTTATGCCAGTGTCATCCTGTAATTCTGACTGCTGCATATTTCTGACCATAGTAAGTTTCTTCCCCAAATCTTTTATTTTGCATAGAAATATTTTTTAAATATGCTCAGAGGAATATAATGATGTGTATGATACGTTTTATATCATGTTATTAAATTATTAGGAAACATTTGGATGGAATGAACAATAAATGACAGTAAGCGCTAACAATATATCCTCGTTTTGTGACAGGCATTATGCTGTCCAGTATGTGGATATTACATTTAATATTTAAAAACAGCAGTTTCTAGTCTGACATCTAAAGGGCTTGGAAATCATCACTCTCATCTTCACAAGAAAAGAAGCTGAACTAAAAATCAATAATTTTTCTTATATTCATCAGAAAAGTGAGGACATGGGGCCACGTGTTGCCCTGAAAACTGCAGAGATGGACAAGGGGATACAGAGATCCACAGGTACCAAGGGGAGCATATGCCCCCAGCTAGATCCAATGCCAGCAGGAACACTTTAACCTGTCATTGACGAATTGCTAAAGGCTCAGTGTGGACTAGCTTGAGAGTTAAAACTCCTAGGAGGCCTGGTCATGTGGGGGAGGAGAATTCCTTACATTTTCATGAGTTTTACCCCCAGGAACTCTAACAGGTTCTCGCCCTAAAGATGGGAGCAAAATTCCCTGTGCTTTTCTCAGGGACAGAGCAAAAGTACTGTCATCATTTTTTTTAAATCTTTATTGTTCAGATTATTACAGATGCTCCTCTTCCCCCGCCCCCCCCCATAGCTCCC
This sequence comes from Myotis lucifugus, assembly GCF_000147115.1. Taxonomy (NCBI): domain Eukaryota; kingdom Metazoa; phylum Chordata; class Mammalia; order Chiroptera; family Vespertilionidae; genus Myotis; species Myotis lucifugus. The sequence goes on from NW_005871536.1 coordinate 251,686, forward strand.
TTCCACCTGGTTCCCACCCCAATCCAGGCCCTCGCCCCCCCACTGTCCTTGTCCATAGGTATAAGCTCTTTGTCCAGTCTCTTCCTGCACCCCCACACCCCCTTTCCCCCGAGAATCATTAGTCCGCTCCCTTTCCATGTCCCTGATTCTGCTACACTCACCAGTCTGTTCTGTTCATCAGATTTCCTATTCATTTTATTTCTAGATTCACTTGTTGACAGATATGCACCCATTGTCACTTTGTTGTTCCTAATTCTTTATCTTTACCTTTTTTTTCCTCTTCTTCTTAAAGAATACCCCTCAGCATTTCATATAATACTGGTTTGGTGGCGATGAACTCCCTCAGCTCTTTCTTGTCTGTGAAGCTCTTTATCTGACCTTTAATTCTAAATGATAGCTTTGCTGGGTAGAGTAATCTTGGCTGTAGCTTCTTGCTATTCATCACTTTGAATATTTCTTACCACTCCTTCCTGGCCTGCATAGTTTCTGTTGAGAAATCAGCTGGCAGTCGTATGGGCACTCCCTTGTAGGTAACTAACTGTTTTTCTCTTACTGCTTTTAAGATTCTCTCTTTGTTTTGAACTATACTAAGAGCTTTCTGTTCTCCTTAACAAGGCCTACCCTTGAGGGAAACTGTTTTACTAGAGCCTAAAGGGGTTTTCACCAACCTGGCTTTTTGATTAACCAACCTGGCTAAAGAAAATACTCAACTCTAGCTCTCTCTAGCCTTTGATGTGGGGGGAAAGAATTACTGAACTCAGGCTCATTCAAAGACAACAAATCCCCTGCCCTTTATATCTCACCACCCATAATGGCTAATTTTATCTGACAACTTGACTGGACCACAGGGTGGCCAGATATTTGGCTAAACATTATTTCTGGGTATGTCTGTGAGAGTGTTTCTGAATGAAATGAGCACTTGAATCAGTGGGCTCAGTAAAGGAGTTTGTTCTCTATATATCTATATACACACACATATATATATACATATATATGTATACACACACGTGTGTGTGTGTGTGTGTGTGTGTGTGTGTGTGTGTGACACCATCCAATCAGCTGAGGGCTAAATAGAGAGAGACACCATCCAATCAGCTGAGGGCTAAATAGAACAAAAAGGCAGAGAAAAGAAGAATTTGGCCCTTTCTGCCTAACTGGTTAAGCTGGGACATCAATCTTCTGCTCTCAGCACTCCTGGTTCTCAGGCCTGAAATCTCCACCAGTGGCTTCCTTGGTCCTTGGGTCTTCATGTTTGCAATGAATTACACCACTGGCTTTTCTGTATCTCCAGCTCACAGACAGCAGGAAGCGGATGTCTCAGCCTCCATAATTCATATTCTCATTCTCTCATTCTCTTCTCTCTCCTCTCTCCTCTCTCTCTCTCTCTCTCTCTCTCTCTCTCTCTCTCTCTCTTTCTCTTTCTCTCTCCCTGTCTCTCTCTCTCGTCTCTCTGAGTGTGTATGTGTCCCAACATGTTTATAGTTGTTGCTATTGGTCCTGCTCCCCTGGAGAACCCTAACAGAGCTCCTGTATAATAACTGGGATTACAGCTAAAAGACTGCAAGTCTCAGGACCTCTTTAAGAAGGAGTTGAAGCGTACACTAGAGGAAATTTTAGTTTTGACACCAGATCTACAGTAAACAGTAAGCACGGTCTAACTCTTATCCTAATTAACATAAAACCTTCCATTAAAGGCCTATCTGCCTCATTTCTTTTTACCCAATACAACATATCTGGCTTTCAATTAAAAAATCACTTTAAATATAAAGACACTCATAGATTAAAAAGTTAAGGGATAGAAAATGATATACTGTGCTAACAATACTCAAAAGAAGCTGGAGTAGGTATATTAATTTCAGGTAAAATGAACTTCAAAACAATAAAAAATATTTAGGACTAAAGAGGGACATAACTAAGTGACAAAAGCATCAATTCTCCAAGAAGACATAATGATCCTTAATATGTATATGCCTAGTAATAAAGCATCAAAATACATGAAGCAAAAATGGATAGATCTGCAAGGAGAAAGAAATGAATCTACTAATATAATTGGAGATTTCAGTATCCCTGTATTAGTAACTGACAGATCCAGCAGTCAGAAACTCAGTTGAACTGAACGGCACCATCAATCAACGGGATCAACTGACATTTACTAAATAATTCATCCAACAACAATAGAATATACATTTTTCTCAAGCTCACATTAAACATTCACTAAGATATACAAGAGTCTGGTTGTAAAACATATCTTAACAAATTCAGAAATATAGCAAGCATACAAAATATGAGCTTAGGCTACAGAACTAAGCTAGAAATAAAAAAAAAGAACAATTCCCTTGCAACTGCAAAAAAAAAAGAATAAAATACATAGGAATAAACTTAACAAAGGATATGAAGAGCCTATATACTGAAAATCACAATGCACTATTAAAAAGAGACTGAAAAAGACACAATATAATGGAAAGATATTCTGTGTTCATGGAGTGACATCAATGTAGTTAAAATGTCCATATTACCCAAAGCAATATATAGATTTAATGCAATCTCCATCAAAATTGCAATGACATTTTTTTAAAGAAACTAAAATAAATCACCAGATTTGTATGGAACCACCAAAGACCCCAAATAGCCAAAGCAATCCTCAGAAAAAAGAATGAAGCTGGAGGTATCACACTACTTGACTTCAAATTATACTACAGAGCAATGACAATCAAAACAGCATAGTATTGGCAGAAAAACAGGCACACAGAACAATGAAATAGAATTAACAACATGGAAATAAAGCCACACGTATATGGGCAGATAATTTTTGACAAAGGAACCAAAACATACAATGGAGAAAACAAAACCTCTAGAATAAATGGTGCTAAAAGGTCACATGCAATAAGAAGAAACCAGTTGGTAGTTAAATAGACTACAGTTGGTCCCCATGTACCAAGACAAGTACTAAATTGCAAGTGTAGGAAATTTGGAAGATGGCTGCTAGAGGCAGTTATCTCTTCATGAAACAGGGTAATTGACAACAGTTCAACTCTCTGCCCAGGAAAGTTATTTGGAAAGTCAGATTTACAAGATTTTTCCTCTTCTTTAGAATATTTCTTCAAAGGTTTGGCCTTTGTTATATCTCCCTGGGACAGATAAAGAAGACAAGAGAGATGATAGAAGTGCATAAACCTTATTCCTTCCACATGATCTTCCAGCCCTTGGCTCCCACACCTGCTTTGCCTCCTCCTCAATTCTGAGTCCTTGGGATCCTCTACCAGAAACCACTGTAATATATTTTCAGAGAGCAGACATGCCCTCTTGTATTGCAGAACGCATGCTCCCTATCCTTGACATATTTGCATTCAATTTGTGGTGATAGCATCCAAATGTGAAACCAAAGAGTTGTGTTTCATTCACTGAATCATCATGTAGCACAAACCTATTAAAAACCTACTCAGACTATTCATTCAACAGATATGTAGTGGTTATGTAGTAAGTGTCAGGCATAATTCTCGTGCAAACCCTTTCCCTGATGGAAATTGGAATAGAAGCTGAGATACATCCTACCCTTGAGGTAGCTGCAGGAAATTGGGAAACAGGCAAGTTCCAAGAAACATAGGGGCAAAGGGATTAAGGGGAAAACAAATTGTAGAAAGGAATGAAGGGGAAAACAAACAGGAAGAGGATAATGCAGAGTTAGCCAGAGTAAACTTCTAAAAAAAATACTTGTTATTAAAAAACATGTTTGGAAGAGGAGAGAAGCGTCAGGGATAGCCCACTGCTCTCACATTAGAGTTAACGATTCCTGGAAATGTAAACTGATTTGCACAACATCATCCAGAGCCAAGCGCAAAGGCAGAATGTTACACTAAAGGCCTGTTTACAAGACAAACCTTGTTACCTTTATTAAAATAATAACTTTTAGCTGTAGGTCATAAAAGAGAATGGTGGCTCTTCCCAGGGGGCTGAGAGCAGCTCACAGACCTCAGATAACTAAGCGAGCACACAGGATGTGTGCTAACCAGAGGAATCCTCTCTCTCAGGGCTGCTATCTCACGAAAGCCTTGGCAGGTCACAGGTCCCTCCTCATTAACATTGACTGACATTTGATGAATGTTCAAGCCTGAAATACTTGCCCGCCCTGCTTCAGAGCCTTATCTTTCAGGAAACAGCCTTGCAGCCACTGCCCTAAGAAACTGTGTGCTTCCTTCTCTGCAGGGGCTGGGAGGGTGCCTTCCTGTGGGTTTCCAAGGGGACACGTCTTTCCACTCTGGGGAGACAGGGAACGGAATGCCTGCACCGCACCCTGCTCCGAGCTGTTTGCTGACTCTCCATCACAGATAGGTTTTGCATTTTGTGACTGAAACTGGTTAGCTTCTTACTTGTGCGCTGTAAGCGCAAGTGGGCCTCTATTCTTCACTGACTTATGTCTTAGATGCCTACTCTGTACAAGCCCCTGAACTAGGTATTTTGGCAGCCATGCCTCAGATGAAAAAATAAAGAAAAAAGAGTTTTGCAAATCTTCAGTCATGCATTCGTTTAACCAGAGGACTTTGTCTCGTTCAGACCAGGTGTTTATCACTGTGCTCTGTTAAAGGAAGTCAGGGCTCATCATGATCGGCTCCAATACCATCAAATGCCATTTGGCAAATGGGATCTCACACATATGCTGAAGGCAGGCCACTAACTCATAGTTCCGCGCAAATTCGCTGTTTGTTTCCAAAACCCACAAACGACAGCAAATTGCAAGTACTGATCAGGTTTATAAATTCTTATGTAGCAAGCATTTCAAGCACTTTCTATGAAGGCTTTCTAGAAAGCTGATTTATTACAGATTGGCTTCCTATTTGCAGAGTGCATACATTTTAATGAATTGCAGGCAGCACGGAGCAAAGCATACATATTCTGGTGCTAAAAGGACTAGAAATGTCTTGTGTTGGAGCTTGCAGATAGCATAAAATGGATTCCTGTCATAAATTAAAAACACTCCCAGGGGGGTGGGGGGCAGGGAAGTAAATATTTTCATAAGGAAGTACCTATTTGTAAGAAAGAGTGGAGGTGGGGAAAAGAATATTTTTTTTGTTTTTGTTTGTTTTTAAATTTATCCCACAAATTTTCAAAATGCAGTGCAGCCTATTAATGACAGGGGCTGGTTCCAGTGTCAGAATGGGTGGGGTAAAATACTTCCCCGTTTATTTAGCTGTATTACCTGTGCCTCAGTTCCCCCCGCTGTAAATTGGGAAGAGTAAAAGCATTTACCTCGGATGGTACTAAACAGAAGCCTTTAGCCTGGCACAGAATCAACCTGAACAACTAGAAGGTATTAGCATTGTTTTTCTCTGCTGCTTATAGGTACCCAGTGGGAAAAAAATAGCATATAGTTATTGCTTTTAAAGAAACTTATGATTTAAAGAGGCAAATCTTCACTAAAGCAACTGGACAAGCACTTATTTCTTCCACATAATGATAACTAAATTAATCTAGGAGATAGAGAAGAAATTCCCTAGAGAGAAAGAAGTGAACATGATTGAGGCTCAGAACTATAATGGTTCTAGTTCACAATATAATTACACAGAATATCAGTTAGGCAGAAGTCAAAAAGTCAATATTGTTTAAACATCAAATCAATGCAGTTAAGTATCCATGATATCCTACGTTAACTTAAAGTCACCCCTTCGGAGATAACTTTCCTAACCACCCACGCTAAAAAGTAGTCCACTGGTTCCTGGCACTCTCTACCATATTATCCTATTTTCTTTTCTTTTTTTAAAAAATATATTTTATTGATTTTTTTACAGAGAGGAAGGGAGAGGGATAGAGAGTTAGAAACATTGATGAGAGAGAAACGTCAATTAGCTGCCTCACCCCCTACTGGGGATATGCCCACAACCAAGGTACATGCCCTTGACCGGAATCAAACCTGGGACCCTTGAATCCGCAGGCCGATGCTCTATCCACTGAGCCAAACCGGTTAGGGCCTATTTTATTTTCTTCACACTTTCAGCAGAGTTTCCTAGTGGTATCACATCTATGAATTACAGCCATTTCTCAGTCTCTACACTACTGACAGTTAGGACTGGATGATTGTCAAGCAGTACTCCACTGTGTGAGTGTACCAAACTCTGTTTATCCATTCACCAGCTGATGGATATTTGATTTGTTTCTAATTTTTGGCTCTTATGAGTAACACAGCAAGGCACATTTTTGAACAAGTTTTTGTGCAGGCACGTGTTTTCAGTTCTCTTGGGCAAACACCTAGGAGTAGAGTTTCTGGGTCACATGGTAGCCCTATCCTAGTATTTCACATTTTGAGGCTTTGCCAAACAGTTTTTAAAAGAATCTGAACCATTTTACAACCCCACCAGCAATATTCAAGAGTTGTAATTGCTCCACATCCTTGCCTACATTTGCTATTACCTATCTTTTCTTATTCTAGCCATCCCAGTGGGTATGAAGTGGTATGTCACCAGGGTTTGAATTTTTATTTTCCTAATAACTATTAATGTTAAGCATCTTTGCATTGTTTATTGGCCTTTTGCATTTCTCTTTTGGAAAAAATATCTATTCAAGTCATTTATTTTAAAACTAAACTACTTACCTTTTTATTGTTGAGTTGTAAGTGCTCTTTATATATTCTATATCCTCTGATGGTTAATTTTATGTGTCAATTTAGTTGGTCATGGTGTCTAGATATTCAGTTAAACTTTATTCTAGATTTTTCTGTGAAGGTATTGTTGAGATTAATGTTTAAATTGGTGGACTTTGAGTAAAGCTGATTACCCTCCATAAAATGGGTAGAATTCTTCCAATCTATTAAAGGTACTAATAAAACAAAGAAAATTATTATTAACTATATTCCCTATGATGTACTTTAGCTTCCTGTGAGTATTCTGTAACTGCTGATTTGTACTTCTAAATCCCTTTGCCATTTTCACCCAACCTCTCTCCCATCTGGCAAATGTTAAAATGTTCTCTGTATCTGAGTCTGTTTCTGTTCTGCTTGTTTATTTTGTTTTTTAGGTTCCATATATAAGGGAAATCATCTGGCATTTGTCTTTCTCTCTCTGACATATTTCATTTAGTGTAATACCCTTTGGGTCTATCCATATGGTTGCATGTGGCAAGATTTCATTATTTCTTATGGCTGAGTCATATTCCATTGTATAAGAACCAGTTCTTTATCCATTTATCTACTGATGGTGCCAGATGGGTACTGGATTTATCAGGGTGATCGTTCTGTAAGTTATATAAATGTCTACACATGGGGTTATATACCTGAAACTAATAGAATATTTTACATCAACTGTAATTTAAAAAGAAATAAAAATAACATAGTATAAAATAAAATAAAACAAAGACAGACTTCTCTTGAGCAAAAAGGAATACCGCCAGAAGACTACCACTGGAATTGAACTACTACAAAATCAGCTCTACTGTGGTCTCCAGCCTACTAGACCATTCTGTATATGTTTAAGTTGCCAGTTATCATCATTACATGAACCAAATTCCTTAAAATCAATCATTCAGTCAATCAATCTCTCTCTCTCTCTCTCTCTCTCTCCCTCCACACACACACACACACACGTATACCTTACTGCTTGTTTTTCTGGAGAACCCTAATACAAGCCCTTATTGCTTACATGATTTGCAAATATGTTCTCCCATTTCATATTTACTTCTATAATAGAATAAGATATAAAACTACTAATATGAAATTGAGAATTTTTGTCTTTATTTTTTAATCTCTCCACAGTGCCACAACGTATACACACATGGGCTCACATGCACACCTCCTGTTCTTACCCTTTCAAAAGTAGCCATTGGTCCCATAGAAGGGAAGACCCTAAACAAATCAGGGAAATCTAAACAGACAGTTAAACTTCAAATTCAGAGTAAAGCAATTCAGAAAGAACAGATTCTTTGGATTCCCTCCAGTGTGGCTTTGACTGGCAAGAACCAAATCTAAAGGAAGGGAAGAAAAAGTTTAATAATAACAGATTTCACAGAAAACTAATAATGTTCTTGTCTACTCCATCAGTTTCTTTCCTGAAGACTCCAGGCCCGTTTAGAGTGGCAAAAATAACTCCAATAACTCAATCAAATGCAGGGCATTTCCCCTGGTTTACAGCTAGAGAGGATGAACATGGAACCCCCAAAGAACAGCTGCACCGCCAAAGCAATGAAATATTTCATCAGCCCTGCTGGACCCTGCAGCAAGGAGGCGTGCCTGTTACATTACCCTCCTTCTCCAATGACGGCCCCTGGACTATATCATGTGATACTTGCTTCCTACCATATTAGCCAGAAATGGTGAGTTGAAAAATGTTTTCTACCTTTGTCTTTTATCTATTTTTACTTTCTCATCATGTCCTTCTCAAGAATTCAAGAAGTCTGAGCAATGTTATCTGTCTAAGACCTGTCAGGGCCATAATGGTTTAAATATCCAGTAAACAATAACATAAATAAATGCACCACTCGAGGAACACAAACCAGAACATTATTTAGGCTGAAATGTGTCAAAGATCCAATCACACAAAGTTGCAGACCCATAGGTAGAGAGCTCTTTAAAAGCTGGTGAAATCGAGAGGGTTTGTTTTTTAACACTAAAACCATCAAATCCTATGTTTTAATGAGAAAACTGGACATGAAATATATTTCAATATAAGAAAAGAAGTGTTTATATATGGCTTATTTTCCACTTAAATATCGAAGATTTAAATCTAGACCCATATCCCACTTCTATTCACATAAAGGAAAAATAGGCTATCCCACATGGTGAAAAGTGAATCTGTTGACTTTATTTATTCTTCAATCTTGCATTTTCAATGAAATAGTTTTCCTTGAGTTACCTAAACCTTTTCACCCTTGTTGGTGAAGCATAACCCTTACCCAAATTAATGTTCAAGCACTCTTTGTGACATGACACCAGATTAATTTCTGCTCCTCTTCTCTATAAGAAAATGTTTCTATTTGTCAGTTTCTTTAAAGATGTTAACACAGTCCCAATATTTGGAGACATATTAGACAGAAGTTATTTACAGTGACTTTTTCCCATTGTGCTTGGGTAGCTAATCATTAAAGGGAGCTATTTCTCAGATGGAGATTAGCGAGAGGTTATTCCATCCGTTTGAAAAATGTAATTCAACAATAGTGACTAATCCTGTGTACATAAAGGAAGAAGGAAGGTATGTTCGGTTGTTTAGTGAGAAAGAAGAGATTAGATCTTATAATCTCACAGTTTTGTTTTGTTGTTGTTGTTTTTTTCATTGACCCCAGGTACATTGTAGACCCTAAAAATAGACCCAATACTTGATTAATTTCTATACATGTTTTACTATAATACAAAGGATAGTCTAGAGGTTAATGAAACCAGTTTATAAAGTCAAAACTTTCTATTCCCTATATGTACCTAAAAAGTCTTCTATAATGTTTTACAAACTGCAAAATGGATTCTCTAGCAAACTAAATCCAGTAGCTCTAACATGTTTCTAGTATATATTCAGACTTGAGCAGATATGAGATAAGAAGAACATACTAAAGTGGCAATAAAGGTAAATATTTAGAGAATCAAGTAATTATTTCAATGTGTCTTGCAAAACACAACCTAGAAAAATGTTTGGACACTGTGCTTGACCTAGATAAGCCTTTCACCAAGAACCTCTTTATATCTACACTAGAAGCCCGGTGCACAAAAATTTGTGCACTCGGGGGGTCCCTCAGCCCAGCCTATGCCCTCTTGCAGTCTGGGACCCCTTGGGGATGTCCCCCTGATGGCTTAGACATCCCTCTGGCAGCCCAGAAGCCCTCAGGGGATGTCCACTTGCCAGCAGGAAACAGGCCTAAGCTGCAGTCGGACATCCTTAGCGCTGCTGAGGAGGTAGGAGAGGCTCCCACAACCACCACTGTGTTGGCAGCCGTCAGCCTGGCTTGTTTGCCCTGAAGGATGTCCCGGATCAGGGTGGGGGTCCCGCTGGGGTGCCTGGCCAGCCTGGGTGAGGGGCTGAGGGCCGTTTTCAGGCTGGCCATGCCCCCCGGCAACCCAAGCTCCCAGTCTCTCTCTTTTTTTTCCTGGAATTTATTTATCTTCTATAATTGAAACTTTGTAGCCTTGAGCGGAGCCCAGGTCTGGCCAGGGCAGGCAGGAAGCTTGGCTTCCTCCATCACCAGGGGCAACTCAAGCCTCCTGTTTGCTCCAGCTCCATGACTGGCAAAGCCCGCCACCCTCTGGCCTTGTCTACTTTCCTCTAACAGTCTCATCCTACCCCAGTATAAACCTTATTTCTGTTCCCTAAGGACAGCAACCTCATTCCTAGTTCAGGACCTTATGCCTGCTCTTCCCTCTGCGTGGTACACATGGGATCTTATATCTGCATTTAGATCTCAGCTTAAACATCACCTCATCAGATAGGTCTCCATTAGTAACACAATACAGAGTGGCCTCATCACTGGATGGTGTTTTCCTTACAAACTTCTCTGTGTCCTCCAAGAAGCATATGCTATGGGACAGCAGGAGCCTGGATCCCCAGAGCTTGGAGCAATTGCTGGCACATGGCAGGTGCTCCAGAAATATTTGTGGAGCAAACAAGGCTGCAAACTTCTTTGTTGAATGCTAGAAGAATACTGCTTGCCTTTCACAATAATCTGGGTTTCTTTCATCTTCTTGTGGATAGTGGTAGAAAGAAAGACAGCCCAATTATCATGCAAAGCCATTCCCTTTAATGTTTTGTGACACTGGTATTGCTTTTGCTCTTCCAAATTTGCTTCATGCTATCTGATACATAATTTAATCTAATTTCCCACTGTGCTTGTTTATTCGACTTGAGTTGAACACTTTCATGCATTGGGTAGTATGCTTATCTGTGTACTTCATATTTTGTCTATTTAGTTCATTTTCATGTCCTCAAAACAAATGTGTGGCCACTTAATCATCTGTTTCTATTTCCGTGTGGTGTTGGTATAGACTGTGTTGTGGCTTGCAGAATCCAAACATCAATTAAAGGCATCTTCTGACTAGGAAATCTGACATAAAACACTAAAATATTTCTTTGCTCAGAATTATTTATGGAGCTATGGTTATTGTTTTTGCAAAACATAGACAATGCTCTCACAGTTGTGGAAAAGAAAGAAAATGATTAAAGGATTGCATGGCTTTTTTTATGACCTTGATTCGGACTAATAAATTAGTAGATTGTTTTGTTTGTAAAAAAAAAGAAGAAGGTAATTGGAGAATTTTTCAGTGTATTCAACATGAAAAGCAAAAAGCAAAGCAACTAGGAAAAGCAGTTTTCCATTTACAGTGGTTTCAGGTACAATGGTCGGCGCATTCCGAGAGAAATACAGCCAGTATTTCTTTTCATGAATTTTTTATACTTGAATGTAGGAATCAAATGTGAATTCTGCCTTACTTTGTGTTCCTATGTGAGGGAGGCCAATACATCATAGGGAAGCTCACCCTGGCAAGCCTCAAACTGAGACTTTGTATGTATGAAGTTCTACAGATTATAGATTTACTGCTATAATTAATACCTGGAGACAAAAACACTGGCAGTATCTTTGCAGTCCAGTTCACCTCAGTTATAGCACAACTCCAAAACTTCTTCAACGCCATGAGACCAAATTCAATGATCCTATAATTTCTCACTGGCCCTTGCTCCTTCTAAGGCTCTTCTTCTCCTTGCCCAGTTTAAATTCCAAGGCCAATCATAATCCTTTCTTCACATGCACCCTCAACCCCTTGACCACAACTCCCTCAACCACTCATCTTTTCTTGGCAAAACAAACAAACAAACAAAAAAAAACCAATCCTGGTTACATCCAATTCTTTGTCTTCCTGGAACCTAACTTCAGGCAAACAAATGGGGCTGAGCACACACACGCATGCACACACACACGCACGCACGCACGCACGCACACGCACCTTGAATAAACTTGAGACACCTTCTTCCAGACTCTAGGTGTCAGGTCTTCTTTTTCTTAGAGCATTTACTTGAGGAAGTCTGCAACTGTAAACACTTAACCTGCCTCTTTGAGATGCAAAGCTTCTCCCAGCCTTTGCCAGTTTTATAGCCCAGAAAGGTCTTTCTCAAGGACCTAGCAGCTCTGCCTTACAAATGTCATCATAGAAGGAGACAGGGCCCTATCCCCCAGTCTCTGGGGGAGGGTGGGAGCCTAGCTTCCACAGGGATAATGAGCAAACAGTGATGACCTAGTCACATTGCCCAACCGCCTCCCCACCGCAGTACTTTTCCACCGGCTCACCTCAGCCCTTAAGAGTCCTCCACCTTTCATTCCAGCACAGTTGAGTTTTCTCTCTCCCCTACTGCAAGCCTTAAGTAGGCTCTCCCTGGCCTGTTCAGCTTAGATTTGGGATTGCACGCATCAAGTGGAGCCTGAATGATGTCCCGCAATCATACTGTGCTTTGCTAGTCCATCCCCTTTCATTTTTCTCGCATTACCTCCTCTGTCCTCAAACCTCTCATACCTCTACTCAGTCCTCATTCTCAGTTGGGATGACCTTGCTTTCTAGATCACCAAGGAAACAGAAGATACCAGAACAGGTTTTCTCCAAGCACCCAGCTGCACATGTGAGACACTCTGCCTCCCCTGTGTCTATGGGCACCAGAGACCCTATCCTCAGGATGCTGCCTGTGTCAAACCCCTCTGTCTCCTGCTTCAACATTTTTTTTGAGTTTCAAAGGTCCAGAGAATAAGCAAAAATGACACTTTCACTTTCAGGCACATAACGATGTGTGAAAATATACTCATGTGCTAATAAAATATATACTCAACTGTTAATTCCCCTTGTAAATCTGCTCATCCGAACCTTCAGAGGGGTGATTAACTACACTCTTGCTTCATGTGGACGGAAATGAGATAGAAATATGCCAGCTCCCATTCTTGGAAGTCAACGTGACCTTATATTTGCTACAATCAAGTTTTTCTCCCTCTGTAGTTGATGTGCACATTTCTGACTATGAGTAAATGTCAGATGTGCTAAGCTGCTTTTTATTGAAGCTGAATATAGAGCTATAAAATATTTAAAAGGTCTCCCTGCGGTTTGTAACTCATCATTGCAAAGCTCTAATGGGCTAGGTCCCATCGGGAAAGTTCAAGTGTTAAAAACAATTACCTCTTCAAGGACGTCAGCAAGTTTACTGAGGATCTCTTCAGGAAGGCTCTGGAATGTGGGAACACTGAAAAACAAAACAGATGAACCTGAAGGCATGAACAGTGACTTACTTTTATTTAAAACACACACACACACACACACACACAGACACACACACACACACACACACAACAACAACAATAACACATACAGCAGTGTATCTGAATGAAAATGCAAAAGCCTTCACGACAAAGAGTCTGCAGATGTAGGCCAAAGCAGTAACTTAAGCATGGATTGATGACTAACAAGAAAAGGTATATTTTCTGTGAAAGAGCTTGGGGTTTAGACAGAACCTAGTTCAAATCCCACTTGTATTTATCTGGGTGACCTTAAGTGTCCCAGCTATAATAGGGAAAACACACTTTTTCCCTTAGCAGCCTGCTGTCACCACATTCCTTTCAGTTCCATCTCCCACTTTAGGTCCTCTGTCCCCACTGCTCCACACGCCCCCCTTACATACATACATACATACATACATACACACACACACACACACACACACACACACACTCTTGATGATATATGCAGAACAGCGAGCACTCATCAACAATGTTGGGAGCTTCCAGTCTTCCAACACTAGATTAGGTCCTCCTATTATAAAGTCTTTTATCCCCTCCTATAACCATATTAGATAATGGGATATTTGTTACTGGCTGTTTTCCCTGATCAAATTAAGATGCCACAAAAATAGGAGCACTCTGTCTTGTTCAACCCCTGTGTTTTCAGTGATTCACGAATAACAACTTGGGAGCATGTGTTGAGTACAGGGATGAAAGCATGGATGTGGGAATGCTTTCTAGCACAGTTGAGAGGATCAGATCAGGCAGAATGGAGAAGAGCCAGACTCATAGTAGACACTAAAAAATGTTAATTCTCTTCTCACCCTCTTCTCTTATTTTTCCCTTTTTGACCAATAAATAAAAATATTGTATGATGTTGAATAAACGAACCAACAAAACTTCTTTTATATGTGAAATAGTAATGACTTAAAAAAAATACTCTTCAATATATCATTCTTTAAACTCCACTGGAAAATCTAACTGGGATGTGGAACTAAATTCTCATTTAATCCTACCTCAATGCTTAAATAAGGGGGGGGCTCCACATGAGTGCATGTACATCTGTATTATTATATTTGACTTACAGAGTAGTTCTGGCTTGATTAGAATTATATAGGCACTAGGCTGAGGGTTTTTTAGATAATATAAATTTTATTCTTACAACAGCCTTATCAAATAACCATTATTTTTGTCACCCATTTTACAGTTAAGACCACGGGGATCTTGGAAACTTGTCCTAGGTCACACCACTCAGAAGAAAGGATGGACATTTCCATCTGAATGACTGTGAAGCTAATCACCTACTGAGCTATGCACTTTACAGTGAAAGTATTTAGAAATGCCTCATGTAACTTTCAAAACAGTGCTACCTTCTTTTAGGTAATAATTTTGAAATGAATCAATAATACTAATAAGATAATTTAGTGACTTCGTTTGTTAACCAACTTTTTACTATGAAAACGACAGCAGTGTGTGAAGGCCTGAGGGGTGTGGGAGGCAGGGTTGAGGGGTCAATGGGGGGAAGAAGGGAGACGTCTGTAATACTTTCAATAAATAAAAACATTTCTTAAAAGAATAAAAACTGAAGAAAAGAAAAATGTCAAATAAATTAAAAGGCAGAATAGTTCAAGCATCACCTGTATCCCCACCACCTAAAACTGCAGCTGTTAACATTGTGCCATCTTTGCTTTATCTACCCGCAATCCTTCTATTTTTCTAGATGGGTTTTATAGTCATTTAATGAACTTTTTGATAGCAGATTATCATCAAACTTCACCCCTACTACTTTAGCATACATGTTCCTAAAAATAACATGTTCCTAAACAAGTAACTATGAACCATCATCATAGGTAAGAAAAATTAACTACAATTCCAAAATATCATCTAATAGCTGTTCTGTTAGCAGAGAACTAGCACCAGAACATTAGGGGTGATTAGACCTCAGTTCAGCAACCTCAATACTTGAGTTCTGGGAAAGGCTGCCCAGGGGGTGAGGTGCAACTCTACAATTGTCTTTGTTCTCCACCCTGGGTGATTTTCCATGTCTGGTCTATCATCCTTGCTCTGCTCATGCCTGTCTAACTGCCCACCCAATCCCATATGCCTATTGTTCAAAAATGTATTTATTTTTCAAGCCAGGTTCCATAAAAATCCACACACTGCTTCTGGCTGTTATGTTTCTCTAGTCTCTTATTCTACACCATCCTCCCACTTCCTTCCCACCCCCCGCAACCATTATTACATTCACTTTTTGAAAATTTGGGGGACAGCTGTCTTTTTGGATGCCCCATATTCTGAATTTGTCTTAGTAATTTTATTTCTGGTAACCTAGTGTGTGAACATAAAAACTGAGGGGGGGGAAATCCAAGTGCAAAGAATGTTATTCCAGCCAGGTGGCTGCAAAATAAACAAGCAACAAAAAATGGGGCCTCTTATAGAATATCATTACCTCAGTAACAGTGCTCAAATGTGTTCTGGGAGCCCAGGATTCCCCAAGACCCGTGCATGGGGGTCCTCAAAGTCAAAGCACGTAGTCTAAGCTGCCATTTGCCTTTTTCGCTCTTCTTTCTCATGTGTGCAGCAGAATCCCCCAGAGACTATATGACATCACTGCTCTGATGGCTAATGCATGTGTACTTCTATGTTCTTGTGCTTTGTTAAACTTTTAAAGGTAGTATTAGGTTTGCCGTATGTGTGCTATTTACAGAAATTAACTCAGTACCATTTCAGTTCTTTGTGCTTCTCTGAATTAATTATCATATACCTGCTATAATCTCTGTACCTTATTATAAACAATAAATCATTCCTTCGAACTTCTGAAGTATTCCTTCTGCCTAAGAGGGAAAACAATAATTAAAAATATTTGGACACCTTGCATTGCAGTAATAGTTTTATATCTTTTCAAGAACATTTTTAACTTTTTAAATTTTATCTAAGATAAAATTATTTAGAAATTTGTAAAAATTATCAATATTAAGAATTTAATTAAAAGTTTGCTTTTTTATATTTTTCTTATTTTTAAGGGTAGATAATTTACTTGAAAGGAAAAAATTGTAAGATTCTTATGCTCCTGCCAGAGCTGCCAATTTCTAAGTCTAAAGACACTGAAAAATATAAGAAGGACACAGCAGAGAGTTTTCTGACTCATGGGGGGACAATCTAGTCCAAAGAAATTGGAGACACTGGTGATAAGAGATAGAAATATGGCAAAACCTATCATTCCTTCAGCATTATAGGTGATAATAATTTACCGTATTGTCAACAGAATATTTAAACAATAATATTATCATGCCGGTTGTAATATCACCTTGAGCCTAATTACTCAAAGTTTCAAGAAGAGAATATTGAGTTTTTAAATGTAGACATGATAGAGTTTTTAAAACCCAACATATTTTTGATGGGGCTTTTCAAATCAGAAGTGGAAGAACAAGGGAAGCATTTTACAGGGTGAACTTCCACCCTTCAGTGACTCGAGAATCCCACAGGATGGCTGAGAGACCACGAAAGCCTTGCAGAGCAGACTCTACCGAATGCCTGTTGGGTGAAGCCAGTGGAAAAAAAATCACTGCACTGCCTCTTGCCAAAGATATAACACCTTCCTGGATTTAAGATGAAGCTGCAAACACAAAGACGAGCTGAGATCTTGCCTGTGGAATTGTACTTAGGATTACAAATGAATTCATCTATATTCGTGGCTGGACTTGCTGTTTCACTTGTCTTCACCTGGCATCAGAACCAACTAATCACCAAAGAAGGCCATTTTATAGGAATTCTTAGCAATAAACACACGTGGTAGTGAGCTATTCACTAAAGAATAACTTCAAATCTTACAGTTTACCCTGAAACAAGTCAATTGACATTGATACCGATGATGCAAGAGCAAAGGTGGCCCCGCAGTACAAAGTAAGGCAGTAACACCAAGCTGCACTCACTGTCCTGTTCTGCATCACCACATACTCACAGTAAAATAAAATGACAATTTTAATTGAAAGTGCTTTGAATGAAGCAGTAAAAATTATTAATTTTCTTGTTTCAACCCTCGAGTATGGATGTTTTTAATAGTATGGGACAAATAGCAAGTCCATATAAAGTGCATTGTCTGCCTACTGAAGTATGATGGTTGTCTCAAGGAAAAGGACTTATGTTGGAGTTGCAAGCTGACTTAACACTTTTCTCATGGAATGTCATTTAATGTCATTTTTACTTGGCAACAACCAACAAACTTTGGTTAATCAGACTTGAGTATCCAGCAGACTGTTTTTAAAAAAAAAAAGTGAGCTGGTCACTTCAAGAAAAACCACAGACAGTATTTGTTGCCAGTAATAGCATTTGAACTTTCAAATTAATATTAAAACTTCTGAAAAATTGTATCTGTACTGTGGGCTTAACAGCTTGTCAATACTTGAAAACTGTCGGATGAGATCATTTGGTGATATATTGATATTAACAAATGAGAGCTTTTTGGAAATTCAGTGAACCAGTACTTTCCAGATGCCCAATGCATGATGTATTGAAATCACGCATGGAGAAAGATCTATTCAAAGTGCCAGATGGATCAATGGATTTCAGTGTAATGAAGTATGAAAAGTTCATTGAGATGGTTTCTGATCCCCCATTGCAACTAACTTTTAATAAATTACTATTTGTTGGGCTTTGTGGGAGTATCAAAGGCAAATGTCCACAATTACCTGAAAAGGCCATTAGAATACTCCTCCCGTTTCCAACTACATATCTCTGTGAGGCTGATTATTTTTGTAGACTTCAACCAAAGCAATAGAAATTCAAAAGATGCGCTGCAGAATCAGACATGAGAATCTTCCCCTTTCTATCAAGCTAGATACTGACAGATTTGTAAGAATGTAAACTAAAACTTTTCTTTTCACTAAGTTTTTTTTTTCTTTTTTTGGAACATACGGCTATTTTCATAAAAAGTAGACTCTTTAGAATAACATGCAATGTGTTTGTTTTTGATATTTTTCAATGAATTAGTTAATAAATATTTAGGATATTATCATTTTTAACTCCTAAAACAGTCAATATCAATAGACTTTACCCACATAAATTGGAGAATCACTGACATACAGGGTTACAAGTGATATATTGATGAAAATGATATAAAATATGAAAAGCTTGCAAGATAATATTACAATGAAAAGATAATACAAATTATGCATACAATGCTTATGTTTTTCATTAAAGACCCTTACAATTATGAATAGAGAAGCAGATTTTCAGATTAACAGGGATTGTGTGAAGGGCAGTGAGGATTAGTCCTTTTTTCACCTATCTCTACTTTCTTATATTTTCAAATTTTTCTATTTTGTAAATGTATTTTTATAATAGCAAAAAATATGAAATGCACAATTATGGCTATGACTAGATAACATGTCTCCTAATGGGTCCATTCAAAAGGAAATATTTTATTACTGTGGTTTAACTTACTTATTTTTTCATTAAAACTTATGGAGTGCCTACTATGTGCCATAAATTCTTGTAGGTGTTTGGAATTCATCAACAAGCAAGGAGTCCTGCCTATTGATCAGATAAATAGAAAAATAAGAATAAATATAATAATATATGTTGTACATATGTACTTATGTATGTCATATAATATGTTAGGTAAAGACAACAGAATTTTACATTATAAAAAGTCAAACAGGGTAACAGGGATTACAATGGGAGAAGGGGTAGGTTGAAATATTTAAAAAAACTAGATGTCCTCATTGAGAATGTGAGGTTTGACCAGAAATCTGAGAGAAGAGAGGGAGACAGTTAACTGGAGAGCTAAGACAAAGCATCCAGGTAGAGAGAATGGGGAGGGCAAAGGACTTCAAGTGTTGAGTGGATTCCAAAGGCAGCAACATGGTCAGGGTGTCTGGACTTCAGTGGGTTGGAGGAGAGTGGAAGAATAGTAAACCTCAAAGGTAAGGGAGAGCGGTCAGCTCCCAAAGGGGCTAGAATGCCATTCGAAAAACTTGCCTTTAATCTGAGTGAAATGTTGAGCCCAGTGTGACGGGACCTTACTTATATATTAAAGACATCCCTCTGTCAGTAAGTACTGTGGACAATAAACCGCAAGGGGGCAAGAGCAGAAGCTGGTAGACCAGATAAAGCCTACACAAAGGTTACTGGTGCGGGTTCAGAAAGGATGGATGCTATGGAGGCGCTGAGAGGCAGGTAAACCTTGTTATATTTTAGAAGCAGAAGCAGTGTGAGCTCCTGGTAGACTTGCCGTAGGATGAGAGAGAAAGAAGGGAGACAAGGATGATTCTTTGCACTTGTAAAGAACCAGAAAAACAGTTTAAATTGTTTTCATACTGAAAAAACAATTTTTAAAAATCTACTTAGTTGCAAAGGGTTTGATTTTATGAGGTTTTAGTTTTTAAATATAACCAGAGTATCAGAGACAGTACCATAGGTATAAGGCAAGCTATCTCTAGAACAAATATAAGTCTTGAAATAGTCCTACAGGGAACAAACAGATGGTTGCAGATGAGAGAGGGGGTAGGGGCTGGGTGAGAAAGGGGATGGGGTTAAGAAATACAAATAGGTAGCTATACTAGTATAATAGTCATGGGTATGTTAATTACAGCATAGGGAATATACTCAATAATATTGCGTTAACTATGTGTGGTGGGAGGCGGGTCACTTTACAAATTATATAATTGTCTAACCACTATGCTGTACACTTGAAAGTAATATAAAATAAAATACAGAATGTCAATTATAACTAAGTTTTAAAGAATTGTTCAACAATTCCCTCTACCTGGAGCAGAGCAAACAGAGTTATAATAATTATCTTTGGGTAGCATTTGGGGAAAGATGACTTTTTATTCTGTTATTAAGAAATAAGCTTGGTATCAAGTGTAATGTCAAGAATATTGACAGGTATTGTTTATTTCTGTACTGGTAGCTTATAACAATTGAATAACAGCAGAAATCTCTGGCTTACCAAAAATATCAATTTCTACTGATGAAGGATTAAAGTAAGGGTTCTTCTTAACCTCACAGTTTTCTGATCTTTCCCCTTAGCGAACTCATCCCAAGGCCATCTGCCCTCAACATACTTTTCTTCTTTAATTGGATCACCTGGCATTGGCCCTGATTCAGTCTGTTATGCAACAGTAATAACTGGTCTTTCTCTGCCCCTCCTTCCTTTACACATCACTGTCAGATTTATTTTCTATCAACAACATTTCATCAATATCACACAATGGCTCCAATCCTTCAATAGCTGCCTATTTTCTCACCACATTATAAAGAATAATAATTTATTTTGCATATAATGCTTTAAATCAAGCAATCCATTATAGACATGTGGAGTATAATTTTATCACTAATGTGATCAAATTTAAACTCCTTAGCCTGGAAGACTGTATAGTAATTAAGCACATGGGCTTTAGAATGAAAGAATATCAACTTGAATTAGGCTCTGCTACTAATAATTAGCTATGCCCTTGGCAAGTAATTTTTTTTAAAAATATATTTTATTGATTTTTTACAGAGAGAAAGGGAGAGAGATAGAGAGTTAGAAACATCGATGAGAGAGAAACATCGATCAGCTGCCTCCTGCACATCTCCTACTGGGGATGTGCCCGCAACCCAGGTACATGCCCTTGACCGGAATCGAACCTGGGACCTTTCAGTCCGCAGGCCGACGCTCTATCCACTGAGCTAAACCGGTTTCAGCATTGGCAAGTAATTTAATCTAACCAGGTCTCCGCTTCCTTGGCTTTGAAAAAAAAAAAAAGGTGTGTGGGGGGGGACAATGCCACCTGCTGCCTAGGGTTGTGGTGAAAATAAGTGAAAAATGAGATATGAAGCATTAAGAAGATGCCTGGCACATCGTAAACATTCAATAAACATTAACAGCCACAATTATATGCATTTTTGTTCTAAATACTCATTTCTTCATTTTTTAAAAAAATCAAATTCCATTTCGAGTATCAACCCTTCTTTTTCAGTGACATATTGATTCCTCACATTCACTGTTTAGCTCTTCCCCAAGGTCATACTGAACACAGGAGGCATGTCATGCCCAGAGGGTGGGGAGTTAAGTCTAATCCCCTGCTATCCAGGTCACAAAGGACCCTTGAAGTCCAAGTTGCTCTGGGCTTCTGTGCCCTCAGAGGAGGGAGGAAATCTCTGATCAAACCCGGAACCCTGGTGCTTTCCATCAGCCCCCCTTGGTGAGTCCAAGCAGAGAAACCCACTCGGAGAAATACCTCCAAGTTTCTCTTCTTCCTCCCTTTGACTCCAGACACTCTTTGTAATCACTTCCAATGAATTCAGGCTTTAAAAATGGATAAACGGTGCCTAGTGTTTTCTTCCCTAATATTAAAATAATAATTCTGACCCAAGAAATTTCATACAAATGCCATGAAATAATATGAGAGAATGTATTTAAAATCGTTTTAATTTCAAATTAAAGCACCAAATATCAGTGATTGAGTTATCTAAAAACAACAAAAAATTTAAAATCATCTTAAAAATCATCTTCTATAGCTATGCTCTATTGACTAAAAACTGTCAAATTTAATTTTAATGTTATTCAATTCTGAAGATTCACCAGATTTTCCAAAGCAAGATCCCAATCGCTTAGCCTAGATTCTTGGTCAAAATCCCTGAGGCCAGTTGTTTCCAAACCTGAAAGCACTAGAAAGTCAGATTCATAAGGTATGGAATGGGTTCCAAGAAATCAATGTGTGTGTTTTCTATTGTAGCATATAAAAATTTATCACTTTTAATCATTTTCAGTGTACAGTTCAATAGCACTTAGTACACTCAGATTGTTGTACACTATTCTTCTCCAGAATTTTTCACCCTCTTAAACGGAAACTCTACACCAATTAAACAAGAACTCCCTACTCCCCTCTCAGTCCAGCTCCTAGTAACCACCATTCTACATTTTGTCTCCATAAATTTGGCTATCGTCCTAGCCAGTTTGGCTCAGTGGATAGAGCATCGGACCATGGACTGAAGGGTCCCAGGTTCAATTCCAGTCAAGGGCAAGTACCTCAGTTGCAGGCTCGATCCTTGGCCCCGGTTGGGGCATGTGCAGAAAGCAACCAATCAATGTATCTCTCTCACATCGATGTTTCTCTGTCTCTCCCCTTCCTTCTCTAAAAATCAATGAAATCCTCAGGTGAGGATTAACAAAAAAATAAAATAAATTTGGCTATGCCAGGTATACCTCATATAAATGGAATCATACAGTATTTCTCTTTTTGTGACAGGTTAATTCACATAGCATACCATCTAAAAGGTTCATCTTTGTTGCTCAATGTATGTTTTTAAATCTACCCGGATTGTTTCAGTTGGTATATGCCAATTTCAAGTGATCACTGAAACTCACAAACACATCCCAGCTTATTTTCTGAAGTGCAGACAAGCTTTTCAAATCTATACTGTGTCTTATTAGTTTATTTTATATTTTATTTTATTTTTATTGTGGTAAGAATACTTAACAGGTGATTTACCCTCTTAATAAATTTTAAGTATACAACACATTGTTGCTGCCTATAGATACAATATTGTACAGCTTATCTGTAGAGCTTATTCATCTTATTTAACAGAAATTTGGTGCCTATTAATTAGTAACTCTCTAGTTCTACCTCCCCCTAACCATGGCAGCCACCATTCCAGTCTTTCATTCTATGAGCTGACTTGCTAGTAGATCCCTCATACAAGTGAAATCATGCAGCTTTGTCTTTCTGTGATTTTTTTATTTTACTTAGTATAATGTTCTCAAGGTTCATTCATGCTGTTGCAAATTGCAGGATTTCCTTTTTTTCAGGATGAATAATATTCCATTGTTACATATATACCACAGGTGGTTTATTTTATGCATTCATATGTCAGTGCATATTTAAGTTGATTCCACATCTTGGCGCTTGTGAATAGTGCTGTATTAAACATGAGAGTGCTAATATCTCTTCAAGGACCTGATTTCAATTCTTTTGGATAAATACCCAGAAATAGGATTGCTGGATAACATGGTCATTCTGTTTTTAAATTTTGGAGGACCCTCCATACTGTTTGGCATAGCAGTTGTAACATATCGCATCCCCTCCACAAGAGTGTGCAAGAGTTCCAGTTTCTCCACATCCTCACCAACACTCCTTTCCTTTTTTTTCTTTCCTTCCTTTCCTTATTTTTCTTTTATTTCCTTCCTTCCTTCCTTCCTTCCTTCCTTCCAATAGCCACCTTGACTGATAAGTGTGAGGAGGTACTTCATTGTGGTTTTATTTATTAGTCTTTCAATTCCCTCGTTTGTGTAAATTTCTTTACAACTCAAGGACAACCTCTTCTGGGAAATAATCTCTGACAACTTTAAGTAGGTATGTTGCTGGATTAGCACCTCTGCTTGTATTGTAACCATCTGGTGACATATTGATCTCCTCCCACTAACATATAAATTCACTGAAATCCTTACTGTACAGTACCTAATAGCAGGAACTTTAGAAACAAACAAAAAATGGTTTGGAATCCCAGGGCCTCCACTTAGCTATATAACTATGGGCACATTATTTAAAGCCAATAAGCTTTACCTTCCCTAGTCAGAAAATGAAAACAGCAAATTTGTGAATAGTAGTAAATGATGAAGCACTGGGCAAAGAAGCTGCCATAGGGTGGGCACTCAATTAAAGGGGCATATACTTTAGCTTGTATAATACTACACTTATCATAGAGTGTGTCATGTAGCAGGTACTTGAAAGCATGCAAACTGAAGAAATTTATTCAATAAAGCCAAATGCAATAAGACAATAGTGGTTTTGACCCAGGGCCACTGCACAGGGGTTGTGCAATTCGCACACTATACAAAGGCACCTGCGAGGGGAGGAGTGAGACTGAGCCTCAGCCCACCCACTCTGCACCGCCACCCATTCCTCCCGGCAGGGGCTGCATCAGACCAGGGGATGGTGCCTTATTTACAGCAACCCTGATCTGTTCAAGGATCTGCTTGTTATTTTTCACGAACCACATGAATGTTTCCTTGAGGCTATTTACTCAAGAAGAATTCAGAAAAGAAACCGGTTGTCTGACAGAGTCTTCTTTTTAAAAAAATCAAATTACTAGCATAGCTTTTTAATAAAAAATAAATACCCACTGAGGGATACTTTCAAAACCAGAACTAAGGTTACTCTGGTGCTCCTGTCGAAATGATCATGAGGACAGAAGGCACTAATGACATGCTTTATTAAATTACCTCTGAAATGCTTAATAGCATCTAATGCAGGCTCTTATTCAGAAGATTGCTCTCTACCTGACCTTTGCCCTGCAAATCTTACAACAGCCTATGCTTGAGCAAAAATAAAATCTGATGGGTTTTTATGGAATTAAACAAATTGCATCTGACTATTAAAACTAAAAAAGGAGCATTTGACATTTTAAACATTGAATGCTGAGTTAATGATAATCAGCCTAAAAGGTTCCGCCTAGATTTCCTACCCAACCTTTTGAACCTTGGGAGATGTGGGCCCCTGCCCCAGAGACTAACTAAGCCTTTTCTATAGTGTTTCTTTCTCCACAGGTGCCACTGGCGTCATACAACTTCACTGTGCATGGATGGCCTATGTATTGCATAACGTTTAGCATCTCTCGTGCCCAGCCCATGAGATACCAGCAGTATTCCTGGTCATCGTGACAAGAAAACATCCTCCAGAGAGAGAAAGTCCAAGATTTAGAACCATTGCTCTATCATTTCCTAAGTTTCCCAATTCACTGAGTTCACTACTTGTTCTGCCTAAAACCTCAAAACCCCCGATGACTTGCATCTCCCAGTGGCAACATACCTGCTACCCAGTAACTTGTACACTGAAGAGACATCTGTTCAAAGTGCTTCTGGAACTTGGCTGCCTACACATAGATAAATGGAATCAAAGACTCTTCATCCTCAGTTATGGCTGTGCCCAGTGCTATTTAAACATTATTTCTGAAATACATTACTAGACATTCCACACCGACAGGAGAAGAGAAGGGTTCCATCAGCAAGTAAGAAAGTTCTGTTATAGAAACTTTAAAATGTGTTTGTCTACTATAGAATTTATGAGTCTTTACTTGGGGGATAAACCACATTTAGAAAGCTAACTGGAGGGGGGGAAAAAAGAGATAGTATTTTCCAAACTTATTCAACCAGGTAACCCCTTAGTCATTAAGTGACAGACTTCACAATAGTCCCTATGCTTAACATGGAACATACTTTAGCACGGTCTCTTGGTGAACTGCTGCATATGTTTAGGATGAAAGTCAGTCATAACCTTCCCTGAGAAGCCTTGACTGATAATCTCCCTCCTCGGCTTCTCTCCACTCTCTGCAGACTCCGCATAGACACATCTCCTAAGGCACAGAGTCTAGGTGCCTTTCCTCTGCCCTCCTTAAGTCCCTGTTTCTACCTCTGGCCTAGTATTGGATTGTGATTATAAACTGAACGATCGATTCATCATAGGGTCAGCAAACTATGGCCCACTGGCTCACCACCTATTTTTGTAAATCAGATTTCAATGGAAGTCAGCCTTGTCCGCTGGTCCAAGTGTTGTCTACAGCTGCTTCTACAATACAATGACAGAGTTGAGTCATTGCAACACATACTGTATGGCCTGCAAACCTAAAGGGTTTACCACATGGCTCTGTAAGGGAAAGTTTGCCAACCTATGCCTAGTCTTTTATCATCTTGAGGTCAGGTACAGTGTCCAACTCCTTCGGCTTAATACCTGGAAAATGACCGGTGATCAAACTTGTTACATGAAAAAATATTTTACTTTTAAAATCAATCTAAGAATATCTGACCTTAAGGTAACTGTTTTAATACAATGTGAGGAATGGAATATTCAGTTCAGGTCACGTAGTCAAAGGTCTTATGCAATGTTCAAATTGTTTTTGGTGGTTTTTTTTCTATGTTGACTTGGAAATATAGTTTCAAAGAAAGTTAACTCTTAATAAATAAAAATCCTTGTATGAAAGCATGTAATATAAAGATAGAACAGAATTCAAAGGTCACTTTGTAGTGTATTTTTTATATATTAACTCTTGATATGAATTCTCCTCCAATATCACTTTGAATCTTTCAAACATGAAGTTTCTACTTTTTCCCTTGGGAAATAATTTCTGAATACAATTGTTTAGTTAAGTACCTTTTTCTTAGAATACGAGCAAAAATATTCTTTTGTTTATTTTATCCTATTACTCCTAAATCCATTCTTTGCCAAGA